>NC_081557.1:221551133-221810345 GCF_022355385.1 Mustela nigripes | reverse complement strand
TGGGGAGGGTATGTGATTTGGTGAGTGCTGTGAAGTGTGTAAACCTGGTGATTCACAGACCTGTACCCCTGGGGATAAAAATATATGTTTATAAAAAATAAAAAATTAAAAAAAAAAAAATCTTGATATTGGAAAAAAAAAATAAAAAGACTTTTATAAAGGTACTGATAAGATTAAATAGTTAAAAATGTTAAAATAGGAAAGCAGAAAAATTAAAAAATAGAATAAGAAAAAAATAAAATTAAAAAAATTAACTTTGAAAGACTAAAGTTCATGGGAAAAAAGACATGAATTCTATGTGTTGCTTTCTCTTAGCTCTGGAGTTCTTCAGTTCTCATTAATCAGTGAACTTGGGCTTGGCTAGATGTTCTTGCTGATCTTCTGGGGGAGGGGTCTGTTGCTGTGATTCACAAACATCTTTGCCCTAGATGGAAATACACTGCCCTTGCCAGGGTCCTGCCTAAATAATCTGCTTGAGTTCGCTCTTGGACCTTTTGTTCCCTGAACGCTTTCCGTACAGCTTTGGAAGACAGGAATGAAGATGGTGGCTTCCTAATCTTTGGCCTGAAGGAGCCAAGATCTCAGGAGCCCACTCAATGCGCCCTCAGAGAAGAGCCATCAATTGCTCCCATCTCCCTGGTTTCTGGCTGTGCTGGGAGCTCATTCAGCCTGTGACTGAGCGTTTCTCTCTCTGGTGCATGGTCCCATTTGGAGCCTCCAAGCCCAGCAAATTTTTTGTGCTCCCACACTGCTCCTCCTAAAGGAGGAAGGAGGGTGTCCCTCTGGATCTGCCACTTGTGGGATTCCTGGTTGAAGATCAGTGCCTTGGATCATGCTTTAAGGTAATCTTGAGCTCAGAATCCACTTCTCAGCCCCATCCCTGCAGTGGCATCCCTGCTCTGATACCTGGGAGCTCTTCCATCCTCAGACACCTTGGTCTTTTTGTGTTCCTACAGGTCCTGAGACAACACTGTCTGCGTGAGGTTTCCATCCCCCTCTTAGCCTCTGGAGCAACATCTCTCAGTGGAGTAGACTTCTAAAATTTCTGATTTTGTGCTCCGCTGCTCTACTGCTTGCTGGGAGCTTGCCCCTCCCCCTGTGGTCTATCTTCTGGAATGTTGCCTCAGATTCACTTCTCTGCAGGTCCTACCTTCCAGAAAGTGGTCAATTTTCTGTTCCTAGAATTGCTGCTCTTCTTCTCTTCTATCTCCTATTGAGTTTGTAGGTGTTCAGAATGGTTTGATGACTATCTAGCTGAACTTCTGAAACCTGAGGATATTTCAGTCTCCTACTTCTCCACCTCTTGCTCCTCCCCCATTTTATTTTATTTTATTTTAAAAGATTTTATTTATTTATTAGAGAGAGAGAGAGAAAGAGAGAGAGTGTATAAGCAGGTAGAGTAGCAGGTAGAAGGTGAGGGGGAAGTAGTCTCTCTGCCCAGGACCCTGGGATCATAACCTGAGCCAAAGGCAGACTCTTAACTGACAGGCCACCCAAGCATCCCAATATTTTCTTGATTGAGTGGGTGTGCTCACTATTCCCATCAACTCTTTCTTAAAAGCCAATAACACACGAATTTTGCTCAGGTTTTCCTTTATCCTTTAAACACTATAACACATACATTTTCTTTACAATTAAGGAGACTATGTTTCCTTATTTACCTAATACAGTTCCAGTTTGCTTCTGATTTTTGCACAATTATTAATAGGACCCTCTTTCACTCTCAAAAGTGTTCTGATTTAGTCAAGAAATCAAAGTGTTTAAGTACTTAAATACTTAAAGCACTGCTGAGCCCAGGAAGGTTGAATTTGGAAGCCTCATGGATAGAAGATTGTAAGTATAGACTCTGGAGCCAGGCCACCTAGGTTTGAATACCAGCCCAGTCATATACCTGACATGCCAGTTGAAGAAGTAACCTAACCTCTCCATGCCTCTATTCTTTTATGGAGATAAGCCTAAGACCTGTCTCATAGGGTTGCTGGTAAGCATTAAATGAAATAATTGCACAGTGCTTACAGTAGTGCCTGAGTCATAGTTATTAGGAGTACTCTGTCTTTGAATAAGTTATAAAAAGTTTAGGGGCTCATTTTTGGAAATTTGTATTCGTCAGCATTCACCAAAAGTCAAACAAGTCATATAAAGCTTCCCTCCAAAAGGCTGCCCCATTGCAACAAGCCGGTAACCAGCAAGTATTTATTAGATTAAAATACCTTGTACTGAGTTAGCAATTTATTTCAAGCTCTCCCAGTCATCTTGGATTTGTCAGCTTGTCTTCTGGTTGACCAAATCTTCTAGGATGGAAACTTGTCTTTTCAGATTCTCCTTCCATTTCAAGGGAATTATGGTGGGGTCTTGTGGAAAGGTGTCCCCTTTCAAGGTCTACCATGAAAAGGAGTTCATATTCTCATACACATTTCTCATTGGGATGTATGTGGCAGGAAGAAGTTCCTTTGTATAACCCCCCAACCCTGCTTTCCTAGCATTAGCTTTTAAAGTGAAAGCATCTGAGCAATGCAGAGCTCAGTTACATCCGACATGACAAGTCTCTGGTTTAAAAAGGCACCAGAAATGAACAGCAACCAATTTCAGCTTATTCCCCCTTTTTCTGTACAACACTGTTTATTAGACCAGATGATGTACTCGACTCCAAAACATTCATATGGAAAAAAAATTGAAGAATTGTGATTAAAATTGATTTTTTCCCTTTGGGAAGTTGGAATCAAAAATGGTTACCTGCTCATTTATGAAACAGATTTATTCTGTTGACATGAAGGCTTGTTTGAAATGTAATTGAATTTCTGTTACCTAATGGAAAGTGACAGTTAACAGTATTTATTTTCCATTTGTGTCTCAGCAGATAACATAACACAATTTTGATTTGTAGTTAGCTTCGGAATCTGAGATTGTTCTATCTCTGTAATTGAAAAGATGGGAGTGTGATGGCCCCAATACAATCCTTTTTTTGTTTTTATACAACCAGTAAAGGTAGCTTTAATACAGTAAACAGCCTCTCTTCCATGCTGCTAATGGTTATATTCAGATGTACGGCATGCAGCATGTCTTTCTTATTAGGCTTTAACACATCTTTCTATGTTGATAATCTTTCCATTTAGAGTCATATTTTTTCTCTCTGCAACTAATTTCTGTAAATAACCTTGCCTCTGTCTTCTCCCCCTCCCTTTTGAACAAAAATAACTTCTATCTTAGAAATGAAGTGAATAGTCTCCACAAGGATTTCAACTATTCCCGTCTAGCTGACATTTCTGGGTGCCTTGTGTACGGGAGATGGGTGTCATGGGGAAGGGTGACTTTTGAAAGTGGCAGTTGTTCAACACAGGGGGCCGGGCTTTCATGTCGGCAAAAGGAATGCTTCCTTTTTGACCTGATGTTATACTTTTCCCTTATCTGAGTCTAGACTGAGAGGGACAAGTCTACAATGACTTTTAAAATTGACTGAAAATTGGAATGGATGTTCATTAAGATGGTTTTCTTCTTCATTCAGAGAAGGTGGAATCAAATCTTGAGCCTGTCTTCTCAGCAGAGGTTCATCTGTCTTCCCCTAACTTCATTCCTTAGACCCCCAGCTTTCCCAGAAACTTCTTTGGATAGATAATTCCTGACCACCATTTGAGAAACACTGAAAGTACATGACAAATAGCAGGAAAGGAGGTTTCACGGCCACTGGACTTGATTATGGAATGCCCTGCCTGGCCCTTGACTTGCTAAGTGACCATGGGAAGTTCACTTTATCCACCTGCTGTAAACAAGGGCCTCGAAGGCCCTCAACAGTGTTTGGATGAAAGGTCTTCAGGGAAGCTATAGCATTTTGATTCAATAAAACCAGCCTTTTGCCTCAGGGCCACCTCCATCAAACACCCTGTCAAAGTGCCCAAGTTTAAGACAAGTAGCCAAGATGGCCTGGAGGGCAGGGGCAAAGAAGAGATGACCAAATGCTGATCATTCATAACAACCGCCTGCAAGGGGAGAACAGACATTTTGGCTTTTACTAATTTAAAAGTTGCCCATTAGTCTCTGTGGGCAGTAGAGCTCTCTCTTGGAAATAGAGTGTTCTAGCAAGGACATTCATTACTCAGGACTTTCTTTCTTTTCTTTTCTTTTTTTTTAAATTTTTTTTATTTTTTGGTATGTGGTATTTTGTAAACAGTTATGCAGCCACAAAATCAAACCTTTTATACAACATCAGATATCATAACCATCAATTATTATTCTATCATCAAACCATTTCCTTGTTCATGCTGAAACATGAATCAAGAGGGAAGATGGATTTTCAGAGGTGGCTTGAATCTAGAGTGGCAAAGGCCTCATGAGCATGCGAAGTGTCAGCCTCAAGAGGGACAACTGGGGGCGTAATGGAGAGAATGGGAAGCAGCTGCTCCTAATGTGGGGATAGTGTTGATTCAAAGTGAATGTTCAGCAGGAACGTGCCCCACAGGATGATTTTAGAAAATGGCTCTCCGTTCAGCACACACTTATTGGGCATCTGGCACGTGCCCAACACTGTGCTAGATTAAGTGGCAAATGATTAAAACACACACACACACACACACACACACCCAGAAAACTTCAGACAAGATCTTTGTATTTGAGGGAGTCACTGTTTCTAGGAACAGAGAAGCCTTGGCTGCTTGCTTCAAAACACATGCACAGACTCCCCCCCCCCCCTTTTTTTTTTAAATGATGATGGGGGTGAGGAGGGTGCATTGTAAACTTTTGATTAAATGCTGACCTTTCAAGAATCCTCCTTGATGACTTTAGAAGCTCACTGCAATCTCCACTGATGTTGCCATTCACTAAATAGACCCCAGGCTATTTAATGACTTGATGACTCAGTTTCTCTATCAATAAAATTATGTCAGTAATTTTACCCACCCCACGGGGCTATTTGCAATTTGCTACAAATTTTAGGGATGAAAGGTTCTAAATCACTACTGGTGTTATTATTTACTTAACAGCTAGAGTTCAATTCTCATCAACATGAACCTCATTAACCCTGGACTTGGATGGTTTTGCCAGATAAAATCCTTCTAAATCATGGGGTCTGAAAGATCTTGTGTGTCTTTTTTATGATAAATATTGAAGACAAATCAACTTTTATTAAGGCAAAATCAGAATAATATTCATTTATTCACCATTAAGGGGCTCATAAATGATTATTTTGACTTTTAATGCAGTATCCTTTATGCATACTAAGTTACACAGTAGATAAACCAATTAGGGGTTGCTTTTTTTTTTCCCCTAAGACCAAAGACCAGAAATAGACCCTTTAATACAGGTATGGTAAGGTATGTAAAAAATGCTATGGTGGCACTCAGAATTTATTAGGGATCCAGGTCTTTTCTGTCTTTCTGTTCTTACATTTGTAGTGAATGGGCTTTCATCTCCAGGATGAAAGACAATTGCTGAATCTCCAGCCTTTATTTCTATGTTTCAGACAGGAAGAGGAGGGGCCAGGGCATAAAGGGGTGAGTACCAGTCTTCTGTCATTGCTTAAGGAATTCTTGGACATCCCAGGTAATGACCTCTGCTTTAATTTCATTGGCCAGAACTTACTGACCTCTCCTCGCATAGCTGCAAGGGAAGCTATGAAATGTAGAACCAACTGGGCACACTGGGACACTTCAAAGGAAATTGGGGCTTTACCATTATGAAGAAGGGGAGAATGAGGATTAGATAGGCAGCCTCCCAAGTAGATGTCAGGCAGACCTTCTTGTCGTATTCATGTTCCAGTTTATAAGCTGATGGGTCAATTTAATAACAAGTTTATTGCAATATCAGCTTATTGCCAGATGCCAAAGGCAAATATGTTTATCTAGTTAAAAATTACATTATACATTTGTAGTTGTGTGTGTGTGCGTACGCACATTCATATTTATTTTTACACAGTCATGCATTTTGGTATGTGCTTACACAGTGTAGCATCACACAAGTATGATATGGCATATGTCAATATGCCAATAGTGTGTTTGCTTTTAATGGTACAGTTTGGGAAAATGCTGATGCTTAAAGGAAAAAAAACATAAAAGCAGTTGTAAGGTGATTTTGCCTTATTTCTAGATAATGAGGTCTTATACAACAAAATGTGGCAAATTAAACAGTGGTATACAAATGTGAGGAGGCTACAAATAAGGGGATGCATACTGCTTCATACAGGAACTGAGTGGAGACTGAAGTTAGGAAAGCCAGAATCTTCATGTTTATTTCACGCTCCCACCTAATCAGACCTGACCTTTAGAAGGCCTCGATGCGAGGGACCCTCATCAGGTGGGAAATGATGAATTAAGTAAAAGTTTAAATTGCAAATATGGAAATGTTTAATTTTCCCCTGACAAATAAAAAGCCACATGATTTTTGATGCAGGCTCTAATTGCAACAGACATGGCTCTTAGAGATGAGGTTGACTAATATGTAATTAACATACAAAAATTCTGTATCTCCTAAAAAGGGGTTTTCTCACCTGGAATTTCTGGTTTGAGTCTTGACTCTAGTGACACTACTCATAATTCAGTGCAAGGTGGGCTTTCCTGAAGGATGCAAACAGCCTTGTTTAATGTTCTTCCTGTGACAGTCCTGAAGACCGAAGTTATTTGTGTGTTAGTGTTGTGGGGTCTTTAGGTTGTCCTGCTCTGTGACATCGAGATTCGACCAGATACTGGTTCCCATTCATATGTTCATTTAAATAATAGCCATACTTTGGCTTATGTGGAGAAGGGTTAACTTGAAGTAGTCCATATATTCCGGACTCCAAACAGCAAGCTAGCTCTTTGACCCCCACCCCACTTCCAGATCTGAACAAAGTGATTAAACATTTCAGTCCCCAGAAGAGGCCTTATTTTCTAAATTACTGCTGAAGGGCACTCTACAACCTTAAAAAGCCTATATACTTACTTCTGTGTACAATTCTTCACCCCAGATAGAACTCAGTTCCTTATGTCAAACTGCTTAGGCAATAATGCACAAGACTAGAATTTTGGTTCACGTTGCGATGTCAATATATTTTTTATTACTCTGGAAACTGTGGCTTTAGTGAATAATTTTTAATGGCAAAAGTCCCATTCATCAACTAGGATCCATGGTCGGCTGTGGCGATCCATGCTGACAAATGAGGAAATCAGTGACTGAATTTAAAATTGGGTCCTTAGAGAAGTTGTGTCATAAAGAGCATAAAATTTTCACCGCAGCTGTTCTTTGTGTTCAATCTGTGTATTTGGCTGTGACTTTTGGCAGCATTTGTGCTTTGGTTTTGGTATAGAATATTTTATCCCCTTCTTGGTAATGAGACCTATGGATTTCGTTGACTCAATTCTGTACTTCTTTTTACTGCTCAGTCCACTAGTGGCCTATTAGCTGTTATATGACTGTAGTGAGAGGAGTTGTTTAGGTTCTTATCATTAAACATTTAGGAAGCACATTTATTAAACACATATGTAGTATAAATGCTGTTTCACAGAAGGGAGGCATAGTGGCTTCTAGATGTTTACATTTTGAGAAGAGTAAATTTGTACGACAGATACCAGTAAAACCCAAGAACTTTATAGGAACTATGCTTCTAGGACATCTGTTTCCAGGTTTTGTTTTTGGTGTAGAATTGAGCATAGTAAAAGCCATGTTTTTACTATGACACTATACATTTTCTGCCACATTTTAAGCTCAGGCAATGATTTTCCTATGACTATTCAATGCCTAACCCAGAATTTAGTACCTGTAAGTGATTCTCATGTGTTGGTTGAAATGAACTAAACTGTTACTAAGGTTAAATATTGTATTAGTCAGGATAGGGTAGGTTATGCTGCATTAACAAACAATCCTCAGATCGTGGTGGGAAATGGAGATCACATGTATTAACAGGAACCATGACCAACATTTCTCGAGTAGTTAAAACATAGCAGACACTATTCTGAATAGTTCATCTAGACAAATTCTTTTAATCCTCATGATAACTAAGTGAGACATGTGCTGTTATTATTCCTATTTTGTGAACAAGGATGCTAAGGCACAGCATCCTTATCCAAGGTTAGAACTTACCCAAGGTTACACAGTGAGTCTCAGAGCCAGGATTCTAACCTTAGAAATCTGGTTTCAGAATCCAAGCCCATAACCACTACACAATATTTTTGTGACCACTGAATGTGTTTGTCTGCAACAGCATCTCTTCTCCCTCCACCCCCTTGCTCTTTTTTCCTCTCTCTCTCTCAGTTTGGTAATAGAATCTGAATTTTGCTTTTGCCCCCACTGGCTATGTGATTGAGAAAAACCAATCAGAGTTTCTCTCCCCAAATTAGAATAATGACTATAATTGGAACTAAAATATATCTCCATGGAGGAGACTAGTAAAAAGGTCTATTCATTCCTGTTATCTAGATCCTTTATCAGATCGTGGTGGGAAATGGAGATCACATGTATTAACAGGAACCATGACCAACATTTCTCGAGTAGTTAAAACATAGCAGACACTATTCTAAATAGTTCATCTAGACAAATTCTTTTAATCCTCATGATAACTAAGTGAGATGTGTGCGTAGGTCCCTTATTTCTGAAGCCTGACTGTACAGTCTTTTCTTTGGCACTATTGTTTAGCACATGTCTACTCATTTTCTCTTTGTAAAAAATTACTTGGACTTACATTAGCTGAAGATGGTTTCTGTTGCTTATAACTGAAGAACCTTGATTGACTCAGGGCATAGTTGACAGGAGAGTTGTTACATCTTAGTGACACATTTCTTTTTGGTTTCCTTTCTGGATATGGAGCAGCAGTGGCTGTGGACAGAAGCAAACTGGCCTGTTTCAGCCACTTTGGTCTGTGTACAAATGTACTCATTTGATGATGATCAAACTGACTCAAAATGTAAGGGAATCTCACTTCCACTTTTCTCAAAGCTCATCATGAGCTTCAGGTGTTAGTTATTTTTTCAATCCTGGGATGGAAACAAGCTATTGAGGTTTTTTGGTTTGTTTTGTTTTGACCTTATGATAATGAATCATTTTTTTACAGTGACCCTTTTTGTCTGGATATAAAAGTTATATAGATGAATGAAATCTGTTCATTGGCTTTGTTGGAGTATTATACATCCCCATGATGACCCATGAATGTAAATCATGAGTTTGTATTTTGAAGTGAACTGAAGGTTGTGAGAAGTTTGTGGGCAGAAAGGAGATGTTTTTAAAGTACATTTCTGAGAAGAACATGTATCAAAGCATCACAACCTATTGATTCAGAGCATGGGATTTTTGGGGGAGAGATTATGAAGATGTGGGCTCAATTCTCCTAGCTCTACTACTTGGCAACTCTGGGAAAGCTAGTTAGTCTCTGCCTAATTCAGCCATTTGTACTAGTAAGTTGTAATGTTTACTTTGTGCCCGATATATAGTAGATGTATATTAAGTGACACTCAATATTAATAAAATTGAGTTGATATCCAGGTGCTTTCTAGTTTCAAGTGAGAGTCACTTTAACACTTCCTTATTATCTTTTATTTATTTATTTCAATGCATTTGTCTTGTTTTCTTAACAGTACACAAATGTCTTGTCTTCTATCTTCTTCTTCCACCATCACCCTGGATCAATCCTCTATATCCAGTTCCACCCTCCATTCATTATCCGTTATAATTGAGAGAAGATGTTGTGTTGATTTGAATGGTGAGACTGAAGGACATGTGCGTGGGGGTAGGACAGACCTTGATATGCATCAGGGAATCTCCATTTACCATTTGTGTGACCCTGGACAGGTTTCTGCCACTCGTTAGGTGGTAGATAATACCAGCTGCACAGAGATGCGAGGATTAAGTGAGCTAGAGTTATAAAAGCCTTCCACAGAGACTGGGCACAAAAAATGAGACATTATTGATAATAACATTAGTTTTGGTTTAACAGGTGACGGGTCACCACTTTAATGGATTCATTACGGGTATACACAGCCAGAATTGCTGAAATGGTAAAATTTACAAAGGTGATGGCCACTGACCATATTGTTGTGAAGGCTATGTCCTGAACTTGTGTATAACTCAAGCAAAGTCTCTGCCAACCTAATTGATTTAGATGGAGAGGCTGATCTTTGTTTGGATGAGTTTGCCAAAAGGACTTAACTTCTCATCTTCTTAGGATCATTTTCAATTCTTTTGGAATAGCATACTAGATAAATTGTAAGACAACCAGTTAATTTAAGTTCTAGATAAACAATGAGTAATTTTTGGTTTAAGTATGACCCATGCTAAATTTGGGAAATGCCTAAACTAAGAAATTGTTTGTTATTTATTTGCATTGCATTTCAACCGGACATTCCATATTTGTATTTTCTTAATCTGGTGACCTTATGTGGGGCCATATAGCAACTACTCGTTAATCTTGCTACTGAAGTCAAGAATGGGCCTTTCAGGATAAAATTAGGTTTCTCTCTCCTCTGTATGCTGCCCTGGATTCTAGCACAAGGCCTGCTCTGATGCTTTTCCCACAAATTCCAAGAGAACCCTGTTTTACCTCAATTTTGTGTTCGTCTATTTTAATTCGTTTCATCATATGAATAGCATTAACTCATCCTATTTATATATAATCTATTTATAAGCACTGAAAAAGAGAGGGTATATTTGGCAGGAAAAATAACTCCTATTTAGCAATTGGCAAACGTCAAGAGAGGTTTGGCTTCGATAAACATCTCTAAAAGTTGTGATGGAGCGAAGGGGATTATTACCATCCTCTTCCTTTTTGGGTAAACCTAAAAACTGAAAACAAACACATGAAAACATCTCGTGATAAGGAATGGAAAGAGGTTTTGCTTTTATCCTTACAGAATATTCTTTGAGGCAGCTTCTCAGTCCCAACTGTCAAGGCATTAACTAAACAGCTTTGCATTAATTGGAGAGGCAGCTGGGTTGAGAGCTACAACTGATGCCTCTGATTGACCACGGCATGGTTAGTCACCCATGAAACTGCCTCCTCATGAGCCTTCCCATGAGCTTGCTGGCACAGGGGATGCCCCGAGAGGGTTCAGGGAGGGCAGCGGGCCCAGGTTTGTGCTATGTTCCTGCATAGGCATTGTCGTGAGAGCTGCCACTCTCAAAAAGCCTAACAGGCATCATCCAAGAGTTATAGGCATAGTTAGTGTCTAAGAACTGGCAGTTTCTTTTTGTGTCATCCTTGCATCTTTATGGGATTATGGAAAAAGGAAAAAAAGGAACTCCTTTGCCTGGTTTCTAATCATTCAAAGGGATCACTGCATAATGATCAGGTATCCATGCGATGAGGAGATCCACATGAACACCAACTCTTGTTAGAAGTCTCCAAAGGACAGAGTCTTCCCTCACAGAATGTTAATCCTGGGGGAAGGATGGGGTTTAGACCTCAATAGGGCTTTTTTTTTTTTTCAGCTGGATTATGCTCATTCTCACTTATTTTTAATGTGTGATCTAACTATGTTTTGAATTGCTTCCTATTTATTTTAGAAAAGAGAGAATTTATAGCAATATAGAATATTTCTAGAGACTTTAAAAATGAAAGCTCATAAAAATTAAGCCTTCTGGAGAAGCTATAATATGCATTTTAGGGGCATTACTTATGTATTAATGCACTTTGAAACAGCATTCAAATTCTATTTTCTGAGTATCAACTATGTACCAGACAAGACACAACAACAACAACAACAACAACAAGCAATTATATAGTTTTTCTACCCGCCAAATTCTATTCTAAAAGTTTCACACATTTATGTATTTATCTATCTCCTCATTCGCACCATGAAAATAGCATCAGCGTTGGCCCAGTCCGTTCTAAGAGAGAATGCAGTGGAGAAGAAAGAGATAAAATATAATTTCTATACTCAAAGACTTAGATTTCAGTTCAGAAAAGAAGGCATCCGTACCTGTAACAATAAGGAAACAATTTAGTGTGATTTGAATCCAGAACAAGGAGAAAGGGAGCTGGGGAATCATATTGTTCTAGAAAGCACTGAGGAAAACTGTAATTCCAGAGTTAGGCTTGGAAAGAAGGTGGGGATCTGTCTGATGTGGGAGCAAGGGTGGGGGGCACAGCACATGGAGGTGGCATGTGGAAGGGCACACACTGGTAAGGAAGCAAGACAGGTGTGACTGGATGGCATTCCTGAAGCTTCTCTGGGCAAGGGCATGTCTAGCAGATGGATGTCTAGCATGTCTAGCAGATGGAACATTACGTCTTGCTACTGGCTTATTTGTAACTGATATTTTCTATTGAATAGTGGGCAGCAGTCCTGACCACTTATCTCTCTGTAGTCCCTCCTTTCTTGAAAGCAACCAGGATCAACATAATTAGGCCATTCAAAGCAATTCCTAATAGTCCCCTCTTTCAGTGGGGACATATTAGTTGAGTGGCTATTTTGTGCCTGGAGCCTTCTGTGCTCTCCTGGGGTTGGTCTGTATGCAGGGGTGAGAAAAGCGGCTCAATCCTTAAGACAATTCTCATGCAGGAGGTAAGTCTTAGAGAAGTCCACCTACTGACACCTCTGCCTTGTCTTCCCTGCCCTTTGTCCTCCTTTTGACCTGCCTCTCCACCTCCCTCTCCTCTTCTGCACTCACTGCTCTCTGTCTCTGAGGAAGGTAGTTTTCTGCACATTACTGCTGCCGCACTTCCAAAGTGAGAGCCCTTTCTGTGCTGTTCTACAGGAGCCCTGCCTGTTTTGTTCCAGCTGCTCTAGCCATTTTCTCTTTAAATTCACTTCTGTCTTAATTTCTCACATTCTCCAAAGAATTATCTCTCCAGTTCTTCCACTCCTCACTGATTTCCTACCAGATGTTTCTCTCTGACTTACTGCTTTCTTCCTGTTCCCTTTCTCTTTTAGTTAACTTACTTATTCTCCACCCCTGCTGGTCTCCACCCCTGGCAGCTGAAACATTCAGGCCTGTCAAGTGTACATGCTTTGAGATTAGCTGGACTTGGGATAAACACCTGTTACACTGCTTCAGTGGCTGTGTGTTTGGGGACAAGTTGTTTCACTCTCTGAGCCTTGGGATTCTCATACTTGGGGACAAACTCCCTAGCTTTAAGGGGTTTTGGGAAGATTAAATGTGATACTTCAGGATTTCAGTTTCATGCCTGGCAGAAAGCAAGAGCCCCCAAAATGATAACCATGACTATTATTTACTGTTGAATGCCACTCTAACTTAAGTTCAAGGAGTACTTTTTAAACACTGGTGTTGTACATGCATTGACATAGAATGGCTGCCTTTGAACCTCTTGTCTACTGAAAGTCAGGATGGGAGAAACAGTGGGAAGCTAAATTACTATGTCACTGAGAGAGGTTGAGAGAGAAAGAGGTAATTTTAAATAGTCAGTTTTGTCAGTCTCAGAGGTTTGCACTTATTATAAAAAGGAAAGGAAACGAATTTCGTAACCAAAAGGGTGATACTGGGCACCCATTTTCAGGGGATTCATCTGGCAATTGGATGGCGTACTTTAGGGAGTTTGGAGATAGGAAAATCATTTAGGAGGCCACAGTGGTGATTTGAGAGGGAGAAAATGGGATAAAGACACAGAAAACTGTGATAGTAAGGGGGAAGATGAATGAGGTACATGAGAGAGTAGGGGTGTAGTAGAGGGTAAAAAGAGTAAAATACCAATCAAGATTTTGTCCATAGGATATTGTGAAAGTGGTTGTTTCAAATTAATAAAAATGAAAATTTTTCCTAGAGGAATCAGTAGGAAAAGAGACATCACATTAAGTTTAAGGCAGACTGTAACTCTAATGTCATCTCAAAGGGATCTGAAATAAGGGGCTATATTTTGGAATCACTAGCATTGAGCCATTAACTGAAATGTTCTTTCATGTCATTAGTACAACACATAGTTAGGTTAAACATTGAGTACCTAGTATGTGCAGGCATGATTCTATGAGCTAGAGATACAGGAGGGAACAAAACAAAGTTCCTGTCCTTTTGCTGCTTACATTCCAGTGTTGAGACTGGAGTGGGCTTTCAAGGAAGTCGTGATCATAAATCACATTGACTTGGAGATGGTACCATGCTTCTTAGTGCTTTACTTGGACTACTTATGTTATTTATTTTTCAAAACAACTCAATGAGATAGATACCACTATGATATCATTTTATAGATGTGGAAATTGAAGTGAAGGGAGGCTAATAGAGGAGGAAAATCAGAAGGTTTGAGACCATGCTTTGTAGACCATTGCCCAATGACATACAAAGAGGAAAAGGGGAATGGGGAAGAAGATAAAGAAGGGGTCAGAAAAATGAGAGAGAAACAGGAAGTGAATCAGAGCAGTAATCAATGTTAAGTGCCCTGGTAAGTTAAGCAGACTAGGAAATGGGAACAGATCTCAGGATTTATCCAGAAAGATACTACTGACTGTCCTGTGATCAGGATCCCCAAGTAATACAAATCTATGCTAGATATCAGATTTCTCCCCAGACCGAGGAATGTCCATTGGGAAGATGGGCATAGACCACTCATTCCAAGAGTTAGAGAAAGTAGCAAAATAAAATAGCACTTAACAACCACTACCATGTGAAGTTATTTTCTACATGGAGACAACTTTCTTTGAAGGTAGGTGCAGAAAAGAGAGTAAGATGTTGGTGAAGTGAAGAAGAGGAAAGGTCCCAGGTGGCTTGAGAAGATGGAATCAAGAGGAATGGTGGAGAGAAGAGCCTTGAATGGGAGGGCTCAGCTCTTGAGGAGTGTGGAAAGGATAAGAAAGTTGTAAGGCATGGATTTGCTGAAATGGAGCTGTGTAAGGATAGTTGGGACTCTTGCTCCCAAATTTTTATCCCAACAGGAAGATTCCATGTTATCAGGCACAAGTCTTGGTCAGCAGAAAGGACTGGGATAAAAAGAGAGAGGAGTATTTTCAGTAGTCTGTCTGGGAAACTCATCACATGGACTTACTATTCAAGCTGGTTGTACTGTTGATGTCTACCGCTGTTTTATTATTTATTTTGGATTTTTAAAATAGCTGTTCCTCTTATCCTGTTGGCGCATGTCTTGTTCTTGTAGAGAAAAATGTTGGTGATATTAAAAGGAAATTTGTATTTGCACTTTCGTTAGTCTTTCACATCCTCTTCCTGTCAACTTTATTAGTGTGAAATGCCATTAATCATTACAGTGTCATAAAACACATTTTACAATAATGTCATTTCCCCCCAAGGTTTATTCCTACCATTCTAAGAGATATTTGTGTTGGAAATAGCTTTCATTTTGAGCCTTTCATCTTGAACTCCATAGTTATTCCTGGGACTATTGGCCCTTAGTTGATAATTGGTTTTGGATGCCTGTTACAGACTTTGTAATCTCCCGAGGGAGCTCTGCAAAGGGATGGGTTAGGCCAATAAAAAGACCCTTAGTTTCTGAACAAAAATCACTATATGGTCTTTTCCTGGGACCATGTGTTCAAAGCCTGGGAGGTTGGGAAACCCAGGTACAGTCATCGTAAGGCGGAAAGGAGTTCATTGCCCCTGGGACACTGTGAAGAGTGGTGAGCTCCTGAAGGATCTGAAGGGTGAAAACCAGGGCTGTTGATAAGTGGAATGGGTTCACAGAGTTCAGGTTTGGGTGCAGCAATGAGGTTAGCCAGAGGACTGGAATGGATTGAGAAAGAATTAAGAGTTCCTAGGTTGTTAAAAAGTATTTCACTTGGAGGCCACCCAGAAAAGGTGGGGTATGTGTATGTGGTGAACAGTCACAAATATGAAAAAGGTTGCAGCAGAATCCACTGGTCGTCATTCTCTTTCGCCATTCACTCAGCTCCTCAGTCTTCCTTTCCAACTCCACATTCAGAAAGGCCAGGGATATGGAATTTCCTAAGTGCTTAAAGAATCCTAATTGGTATAAAATGGTCATTCCCTTTTTGAAGTGGTAGCATTTTGTTTTTACTGCTGTCTTTTACCTTCTGACATTTGTTTCATTCCATCCAGTGAAAATGCACAGGAAGGGGTCAATTGATGTCTTTCCTTTAGAGACTTGTGTGTGCGTATGTGTGTGTGTGTGTGTGTTTGGTGTTGAGCATTTTACTGCTCTGGAATGGGAGATATTGGTTCTTTTTCGGGACACTAGTGTTGAATCATTTCTTTAATAAGCATTATGCTTTGTTTGAATTTTTTACTTAGTACTCTTGAAAGATGGGAAAAGTAATAGTTATATTAATAGGTGAAATAAGCGGCTAGTCTTTCTGTAGCACTTAGGGAGATATGGGCTTCAAATAACCAAAGGATCAACCTCAAATGACTTAAAACTTAAAGAGGTTGGTTATCTTATAAAGCAAGATCAGTATTGCAGGCTCAAAGATGAATCCCAGTGATCCTACTTCTTGGCATTCATGCCTTTGTATAATCCTCTCCCCTCAGCGTGGGCTTGATTTTGTGACTTATTATAAATCATTGGTTCTCAACTGGGAGTGATTATTATCCAGAGGACACTTGACAATATCTAGTGACTTCTTTTTTTGTTACAACTGGGAGTGGTGGTGGTAATATTGGCAGTAATAGGCAGGGATGCTGCTTAACATTCTATAATACACAGAACAGCCCTCACGGCAAAGAATAATCCAACCCCAAATGTCAATGGTGTCAAGGCTGAGAACCTCTGCATTAAACAAATAGAATATAATAGGGAGTGATAAGATGTCATTTCTAATATTAGGTTATGAAAAGGACTATGGCTTCCATGTCGGGTATTCTCCATCACTCTCTCTTGATCACCTATTCGAGAGGAAGCCAGCTTCCATGTTGTTAGGCAGCTGGGTAGAATGGTCCTGTGAGTAAGCTTGGAAGATGATCTTCTGACACTTGCCAACTGCCACAAGAGTGACTTTGGAAGAGAATCCTTCACTGGTTTAGCGATGAGATGACTACAGCCCTGAACAGCGCCTAGACTGTAGCCTTCTGGAAGTCACCAAGCTGTGCCATTCACCAACACCATTCTCAGATTCTGATCCACTGGTATTGTGAGATAATGTTATGTTAAACCACTAAATTTAGGGGGTAATATGTTACACAGTAATAAGTAACGGGTACACAGGAAGTCTGGAGGCAAGGTGGTTCTGGGATTGGATCAGAGATTCAATGTCATCATTCAGACCCAGTTTCTCTCTGTGCCTGTACTCAGCCATCTTCTGTGTATTGGTTGCTCTTCAAGCTTTTCCTTTAGGATCATAAGATGGTACTCTAGGAGTCACACACTCAAATCCAAAGACAAAAAAGAAAAGTTACTTCTAGAGCATCTCTTTTCATTAGGGATGAAAGTTTTTCTCAGGAGCTACTTGTAGGACTTTCCCCTGTGATCTCTGTGGTTATGATTAAAATGTAGACTGATATCCTAATTGTGTGGAAGGCTTGGAGAATAAATATTTGGCATCTGCAGTCTCTGTGATGGGAAATGGTCTCTATCAGCAAAAAAAAGAAGAGCAAGTCTGCAGAAGAGACTATCCTATATCTTTCCCTCTGGGAGTAAAAGCCTGTAGCTTTGGGTCACTTTCCTGTGGTGGCAATAGCCATATTTCCAGTCCAGCACTCCATTTAGGTCTCTGGGCACTGACTACTTGGGCAATTATATGTCCCATTCATCCCTTCCCTTTTTGTAGTTGATCTCTTCCCACTGAGATATGCTTGCATGCAGGGAATCAGTAAGAAGTAAGAGAAGGCAGGGATTGGCTCAGGTATTTTACTCTTGGCACTATCTGAATCTCAGGGGACTGCTGCTGTAATAGGAAGCATTGTTTCCTTTCAAAGTTTGGGCAGACTTATTGAAGAGGGATGGACTGTGGTTTAATAGTTTTGCTTTTCCTTAAGCTTTAGTATAACCCCTGCTGCTTCTGACTATGACCATAGCCTTCTAGAGGAGAAATTATGGGGAGAAACAAAATCACATATTTTATCCTCATGACTGCATTGGAAGTGGTAAGGAACTGGAGAATACATATGAGGGGGAAAAGTTTGTAAACACGATGGCCTGCCAGGGAAAGGTTGAGCATCAGTTCTGGTTTAGAAACAGACTTATGGCCATATCTGAATTCCAAGAGCAGGTTGTGTACTATAGAGAAGCAGAGGCTATGCAGGTAACATAAGATTTAAAGATAAGCATATTCAAATCTCAACTCTACCCCTTGTGTGATCTTGGGCACATTACTTAACCTTTCTGAGGCTGATGTCGTTATCGGTAGTAGAAGAAAGCTCCCAAAATTGTATATACCGTATTTTTTGTTTCCTTCCTTGGCTTGTTTATCAGTGCCCTCATTCCTCATCTCTCCTTGAGGACATCCAGTGCTCATGGTATCTTACCATGTGGAAAAAAGGACCCAAGAACACTGGCTCCTCTGGGGGCAAGAATTGAATTTCTTACCCATCCTAGGCATATTTGCATTTCGAAAGAGGAGGACTGGATGGATACAGGCTAAATGTGGAAGCTCACATCACAAAGACCAAAGCACCAGTGGGTAAACATATTTGGGGAAGCTGTGTCTCTCTATGGCATCTTAAATCACCCTATTTAGACAACAGCCTCTCCTTCCCCGCCCAAGATGGATATTATAAATGCAAAGTTCCCAGGAGAATGAAAAGGGTGCACACAACTCTGGATTATGCCCAGTCCACCTCAGTGGATGATTTGTGTTTTTTTCTTTTCTTCCTAAGAGTGTAAACTATTCCATCACATCCTGCTTCGGGGCAGGAACAGACTGGGTGAGTTTGTTCATTTTTTGTAAAGGGTCAGAGGAGATGGAGCAGAGCTGTCAGTCTGTTTGTAACATGCTGGGGAACTCCCCTCCCTCTGCTGGCCCTCTGGGTCACCAGGAAGCACACCTTCCTCCATTCTTGCCATGGCTTTGTGCTGCCCTTGTGGGGTCTCTCCCCTTTCAAAGTGTCCATCTTCAGTTGGTTTCACAAGGCTAAGAAGACTATGGGACCAGAAACTCACAGCTAAAAACTGGTGCCGGGAGGAAATTAATGGGATGATTAAGAACTTGGGCTTTGAAATTAGTCTGCCTGGTTCAATTCCCCACACTTCATTCAGAAGTCACCATCTTAAGCATGTCATTTAATAAACTTCCCAAAGCCTCAGTTCCCCTTATCTATAAACTGGGTTGATATGGTAATAATATCCAGGGCTTACCTGAGCATGTTTGCTATGCCAAGGCCTGTTCTAACACTTTATAAGCATTGTCTTATTTAATCCTTACAGCAATCTTTTAAAAAAAAATAGTTTATTTATTTTTGGGGGGGAGGGGCAGAGGGAAAGGGACAGAGAAAATCTCAGGCAGATTCCCAGCTTAGCCTGGACTCTGATGTGGGGCTTGATCTCATAACCCTGAGATCATGACCTGAGCTGAAGTCAGTAGTTGGATGCCTAATGGACTGAGCCACCAGTTACCCTTCCTTACAGCAATCTTAAAAGCTAAGCATCATTATCCCCATTCTTTGTGTACAGAACTGAGTGGAGTGAGTTAAATGACTTGCTCAAAATTGCACAGCTAGTCAGTTGAAGAACTGTGTAGTATGGGTCTGGAGCTCCTGCTGTTAATCACCCCATTGCCTTGATTTCATAGGAAACCTTTGAGGACTCATTGAGGTGATGTAGGCAAAGTGGTACAATGGCTCTGGCTTTTGTTTTCTGTTTGTTGGGTTACTTTGCAGAGAAAAATCTGATCTGCGTTTTAAAGTGTGGATGAGATTAAAGAATTATCTATTACTGATCCTTTGAAGTAGCCAGAAAAAACAACAACAACAACAACTTAAGGGCTTTTCCTTCTCTTGTTCCCTTTTTCAAGTTCAAATACTACCAGCTAAAAGGAAACTTAAATGTTTTAAATATGGGAAGGTTAGCAGGTAGGTTTTATGACTCCCATTTTGAACACAAGAAAGAGGAAGTAATGATGGATCTCAGGGCCAGTTAGTGGTGCAGTGAGGAGTGCCATCCAGGTGACCTCTGGCTGGGCCCCAGCAGGAGGCTGACTTGGATCTGGTGGGAAAATAACAAACAGGGAACTGCTGTGGTTGAGGACAGTCATGTCTGATGTTAGATCATAATAGTTTTGGATCTGATACCTGTGCCATGCCTTTGTCACTACACAATGAGCATCACAAAAAGGTGGCTTGTCATAGAGTCAGTCATATGTCTTGGCTTTAAAACTGTTGCAAAGGAGAAGTGAAAGCGAACAACCAAGTTAGTTCGTAAGGACCATGGGAAGGAGCAGCCGTATTATTGAAGCTGACCTTCTGCTTAAACCTGTGGTCATTTCATCAATCACCCGCCAGTTGGGTCTCCTGAAGGTCAGCCAAAGGATTCCGTTAATCGCCTGCTCATTCTCAGGTTCTTGCTTCAGGAGTAATAAATTTTTAAAACTTTAAAAAATGAAAAGTTGGGTGACAGGTGTGTATGGAAGAAAAATAATCAGATGGAAGAACAGTCATTTAGGAGCAAGCAGTCAGAGCAAGTGCTGGAAAAAGGTAAAAGTTTTTCCCAGCTGAGGAGGAGTTCATTGCCAGACTCACACAGCTGGATGAAAGAGAGGTCCTCTGTCTAGCCAGGGTGTGTCACTAATGCCACTGGGTTGTGTCTTACATGCTATGAAGTGTTTCCAGGATGGAAGAAGCAATGTCCAGAGCCTGATATTGGGATGCTCCTTACTGAATTAACCATATGGGTGAGGTCCTTGCCATTGGCAAGCTCTGATGGACAAGGCTCACTTGAAATCAAAGATCCTGATCCCCTTCTCACTTGTCATCTGAAACATCAGCTTTTCTTTTCTTGTACAACTTACCAGGTAAGACACAACATACAGACCCATAAATAGAAAAATCTGCTTTATTGTACGTTTTTTTGTGTGTGCAAAAGAGATGCTGTTACTGCAGAGATGTGGAAAATGCAGCTACTGAAGGGAAGGACTGAGCAGGGAGCTCCTTGCTTACATGGTTGAAAGTACTCCAGTGGTTTCAAGACCATGGACCTCCATGTTGGGAAGACCTGAGCTGAGTCCTCACTCTGTGCAATTAGCTGTGTGACTTTAGGCAGGTTACTTAACCAGTCTGAGTCTCAGTTTCCTACTTAGTAGATAAGGGTAGTCTTAGGGTAGAGACCCTTTGTTCATTCAAGATAGATAAGGGTAGAGACTCTTCTTTCATTCAAAAAAACATTTATTGTAGCAATAAGCATCCTGCAAAAGCATAGATTCTGGAAGCAGAATACATGTGCTTGAATCCTGGTTTCATCACTTGACTTGGACAAGTTACTTAAAGCCTCTGAGACTTAGTTTCTGCATCTATAAAAAAAATGAGGCTAATAAGATGCTTTTATTGGAGTAGCCACCTATGAGGTTGTTGGGAGGATTTGATGGGTTTTTATATATTCCACCCTTAGAACAGTGCCTGGTGTCTAGTTAGTGCTATGTCAGCATTGGTCATTGTATGGTGGGGACAATGGCAAAGCAAAAGAAAAACAAAAACAAACAAACAAACAAACAAAACCCAATAGAAGTAAGATCTTTGCCCTGCATGGAACTCCTGGTGGACTGAGAGAAGACAAGACCCAAAGTGCTGTGGTATAGACCCTGACATTTAAGTATTCAGTAGATGGTACCTGTGTGCATCATTATTACTACCTGATTTACTTGGCTTGAGTCATCAGCTGAATCAGAAAGGCAGAGATGAGCAGTAAGTCACATCTCCCCATACATCATGTCTAAGCTTACTTCTAGTTCCTCATCTTGCATATGGGATAGATGTATCCTTTGAGGTAGGCAGGGAAATGGAGATGGCTACTGGACAACCCACTTATAATGTGTGTTTTCATGCATGATGAGAAATGGTGGGCTTCTCCATCTCTTGTGGGTTGATTCTGTTGTGTATTACCTGTGCTGGAGAGAACACAGATATGCCAGAATATCTTGAATGATTAACTCCATAATCCTTCAGCACAGAGTTGCTGTTGAGAAACATGTCCTGGGAGGCCAAAGGACCAGAAGGAATAAAAAGGCCCCGCCAGTGATGTCTTCATATATAGGCAATAGACACATGTCCGCAAAGTGGAGGACCAAGTGCAATGAAACCTGTTTTCTCATCAATACACTGCATGATTGGAGATTAAATCCATTGAAAAAATAAACTCCCAAATCTCTAATTTCCATAGAAATATATGTTATAAGAAATTATAAAGCTGTGTATTGTCTTCCTAGCCAACATTTTCTGTTCATTAATTGAGGGACAAATAATAGGAAAGAGTTTTCTGTTTTTTTGTCCTTCCCCCTTCATTTCTTTTATATTCCCTCCTTCCTTCACTCCTCTTTTTCTCCCTTCCTCCCTCCCTCCTTTGTACCCCCCTCCCCAAGGGAGAAGAATGTACAGGAGACAAGAGAATAGGGGCACCTGGGTAACTCAGTCCTCTAAACATCCAACTCTAGATTTTAGCTCAGGTCACGATCTCAGGTTCCTGAGATCGAGCCCTACCCGTGCTCAGCAAGGAGTCTGCTTGAGCTTCTCTTTCTCCCTCTACTCCTTCCACCTCTAAAATAAAGAAAAAAAAAAAGACACAAGAGAACAGAGACACACCTAAGCTGCCAGGATGCAGCTCTGAAGCAGGTCACAGCATATTTCTGAGAACAAAAACTGTGATCTCCTGCCCTTTCTGCTTCCTGGGAAGCTGGTTTCTTTATTTGGCATTTGTTTAGCATTTATTTACAAAGTTTAGGCAGCAGCTGTGACTTCAGCAGGTACACAGAGAGAAAAGCTAGCAGGTTGCCAAATTCCACGAGGACAAATCAAATGTACTGCCACGTTCTGTGAGTTCTTGGTATTATGTGAAATTAAACTTTGGACTGTCAAGTTGCTGAGTGAGAAGGGATGTTTCTACTGATCTCTGTAAGCCGGTGGTCAGCATTAAAGATGAGATATGTGTCTGGCTGGGATGCATCGGGGCAGTCCTGCTTGAAAGGGGGCGGGATGTGTCGGGCATTGTTGCAGGGGAAGAGCGGACGGGCTAGATATTGGCTTTCTGGCTGAATTGGGCTGGGTCTCTCTAATAATAGCTCTCAGAGGGAAAGGCCAATTTGCTCTCCTGCTGTTTTCTAGAATGCTTAAATTCCTTTTTCTCAGTGGCCCAGTTATGTACCTTAAGCATATGGGAACTCCAGCAACTATCTGCCCCAAATCACACATCCTGAGCACATTTCTAACAATGTGCCATTTTGATGGGGAGCAGAGAGAAGGGGAAGTAGAGATTACCCCATGGCAGCTGAGAGCGAGAGCAGCCAGCCACCCTTGCAGAGGGACTGCAGAGGAAGTTTCAGTGCCTCGGGGTGCTGCGTGTGTCAGTGGAGCTTTGCCACCATCTGTGGCAGGAGTGGGGAGTGAGGACACCATGTGTGAATCAAGGCGGGAGAGTCTGCCTGGTTCTGGCTGGTGAATTCTTTGTTTGTTTGATTTTACTTTTTCTGATTTGGAGAGCTAGACACAACGATAACAAATGCTTGGCCCAGCTATATAGGATAAAGATTTTTTTCTCACCCCCCCCATGACTTTCTCTGCCACCTTGAACACCTCTATGTCCTCTTTCTCACCTCCAAATTCCCCCTCCTCCCCCACCCCATGAACCCAGAATGGGGTTACAAGGACCTACTCAGTAGGCTCATGCTCTGTCTTCCTTAAGGTGCCTGTGAAAATCACTAAACCTTGCTTTGCTCTTTGTCCAACATTTGGTCAACTCAAGGCTTCTGGTTCCTCTGTATCACATATTTATAGGAAGAAAAGCAAAACCAACAAACTTGGCTCAAGTCAAGATGAAGCCCAGTTTATTGTTCCAGCATGTGGGAAGGGAACAGAATGTGGTTTTTGCCACATGGTCAGATCACAGAAGTGGAGGGTTGGAAGGCCAAGGGGATCAGATGGGAAAAGCCAAGGCAAATTTTGCCGGCCAATTGAAGTGAGAATGCTAACACCAACATTTTTCTTGGTTCTGTAAGCTTTTCTTTTTGTTCTAGGAGCAAATCGTACCTATTCATCATTTTTGCTGTGGGAAAACGTATCTGGCATCAGGTGCTTAAGCTCAGGGACTGACTTTCTGATCCCCAGGAGTGGCCTGGGTTGAGGGTGTCTGGTCACCAGGAGTGGCCTAGGGAAGGTGAGGCTTTCTGTTCTGGAAGCAGAGGCTTGAAGGTGTGCTTTGACTGCTACACACAGACCGTTTTCTGGTGAGGAAAGAAAGTAAAAAAAAAAAAAAAAAAAGGTTAATAGGACTTTGTCCCTTTCCTGATAAAGCCCACAGTGTGGGGACTTGTTATTTTGTTAAATCAAAATTGCACCAAGTGTAGAAAATCAGAGACCAGCCCTCAGCCAGGAGCTGAGAGAGCCCAGGGGAGGAGTTGGCTGGAGGCTGGAGGTCTCTGAAGGCTTCAGAAAGGACAGACACACTTCTTCAAGATTTGTAAATGGCACAGGGGACTAGCCGTTGCACAGTATAGAGATTTTTGCAAACAAACAAACAAACAAACAAACAAACAAACTTATGATTTTCCTACCACCTGCTTTTTTCTTGCATGTCACCTTAAGTGTTGGTTCTGTAACTTTCAAAGTTAGAAGTTGAGCCTGGACAATTGCCAGCACCCACGACAAAGCCTGACACATATTTGGTGATTGGTTGAATGAAGAATAGGATCTCATGGGATGTCATTTGGACTTGTGGGGAGCAAGGATGGATTTTTGTGGGTAGGAGTGGCTAATTCCTTTGTTTTTCTTTTTGTATTAATGAAGAGAGGGGCTGCGTGTAACAGCTATCATTTTGAACTTGTAATGCATGCTTGCTACATTATTGTTTGTCCAACTTGATCTTATAGCTCCCGTGCAAGGGAGTGTATTATCCTTATTTTAGGGAGGACGAACCTGAGGCTCAGAGAGAAGCCACTTGTTGGTGACACATGACGAGTGACTGACACGGGGAGTGTTTGCTCTCCTGGCTCTCTCACCTCCCCACCCCCAACCTGTGCTCTGTTCTCATCCACCTGTCATCTCATGTTAATGTTCATAACTGATTGGAAAGTCAGTCTTTAAACAAGGGAATAAATGAAATGAGGGAATTTTATTTCCCATCAGATTTCATCTCTCTTAGAGAGATTTACGTCCCTGGGTTGTATTTCATGGAACCTTTTTACGAGGAGCTAGATTTATAGGTAATAATCAATCGAGTGCTGAGCTGGGTTTCTGTTGCATATGTATACCCTTCAGAAAGAACAGGTAAAATGGTTCAGCAGAGGGAGGGTCTTCCTACTTCCCAGGTATCCTAACTGAGCTGACCTTAGTCAAGTGGGGTGGGAGGTAGAATCCACACTAGGGGGGATGCTGAAGAAATAATGGGGGTCCAGCTCCATATCTGGAGGAGGCTGACCCTCAGAGGAGGACCTGTCTGTTAGGAGAGAGCACATTCTTTCACCAAAGTCTTCATGTGTACTTTTGAAATGGATACCATGAAGGAACGCCCACTTGGATTGAGTACGTCCTGGAACACATTAGGATCTAAATGTGAATTTCTTTTGGTGTCAGACTGTACTCGGCAGAAACTAGATGAAGCCAGGATGCCTGACCCTTGAGACCCATGCATTTCTCAGAGGTGACATTTGATCAGATAACCCATGTGTGTTTATTTATATGTGCAGGATGGAGTCTCTTCCTATGTCTTTGATACTTTCCTTTTATGGGTCACTTTCCTGCCCTTTTGGGGAAGCTTTTGCTTAATTTCTGTAGGGCTTTCATATCCAACCAGTTCATCAGTTGGTAAGAGAACTTAAGCTATTTCTTTTCTTAGGTGTATTTGCGTTTAATTTCAGTACCCTTGGAGACCAGGAAACCTTTAAAAGGCAAAAGAATGAATCACTAATTATGAGATTCCTGGATACTGAGAGTGCAGTGTTATAATAATTTCTGGGGCAAAAGACTCTTCACTGATGCCTTTCAAATATGATCACAGAGGCCACTGTTTCCTAAACTTTGAAGTGAATCAGAATAACCTGGGGACCTTGTTAAAAATACAGGAGGTCTATGGGGTGCCTGTGTAGCTCAGTTAAGTGTCTGCCTTCAGCTCAGGTCATGATCCCATGGTCCTGGGATCGAGCCCCATGTGGGGCTCCCTGCTCAGTAGGGAGTCTGCTTCTCCCTCTCCCTCTGCCTCTGCCCCTCCTCTTCTCATTCATTCATTCTCTCTCTCTCTCTTTCTCAAATAAATAAATAAAATCTTAAAAAAAAAAAAAAAAACAGGTGGTCTAGAATAGGGCTCATAATCCTGACATGCTGGTTCAGAATAGGACTGAAGGACCTCAATAGTTGAGACTCTGCAATGTACACAGCTGTTTATTCTGCCTTTTTGGTGAGGACTGGAAGTCCCCACTGTGAGGGGGTACACGCATGTGTTTGTGTGGGTGTGTGGCTGGGTGCCTACATACTTCCTGGTCCTGGAACCTGTGGGACTTTGAGTTCTAAACATGGCTTCTATCTTAAGAAAAGATAAGCAGTAGGCATTATTCATACTTCCTGGAGAAATTCAGGTGCTGCTGCCCTTTCTCTGAGTCTTGAGAACTCTCCTGTATATGTACTGTCAAGACTTACTAGCCTTCATCAAGTCATCTCCTGGTTCCTGGATGGCCAGGAATGTCCAGGGGTAGTACGCAATTATGGCCCGGCAGTGTTTTTATTCTCCTTTCCTTCCTCCCTCCCTCCCTCTCTCTTCTTTCCTAGATTGATTGATTGATGATTGATCTTAGAGCAGGGGTGAGGGGCAGAGGGAGAGAGAGAATCTCAAGCAGACTCTCTGCTGAGCTCAGAGCCCGATGTGAAGCTCGGTCCCAAGACCCCAAGGTCATCACCTGAGCTGAAATCAAGATTTGGACACCAAACTGACTGAGCCATTCAGGCCACCCTATATTTATGCTTTTTGTAGCTTTGCTTCTTCAAATGTCAAAGGATCTTTATTCACTCGTTTCCTTCTATCCTTCCTTTTTTCTTTCTTTTCCTTCCTCCCTTCATCCTTCCCTCTCTCCTTTCCTCCCTCTCTCCCTCCCTCCGTTCCTTTGCTCCCTCCAACTATTTCAAGATAAGGACATCAGCATGAGATTTAGTATTCTGAGAAGCATTTCCATAGTTCTTTCCATTAGTCTGTGTGTATTATATACATGCGCATCACTTGTATATTTGTATTGACAGTGCCTGCTTATAAATGCTGTCATAAACTCAGTTCTTCCATCCAGGATGGGAACGGAGTTGTTAAAGACAGTTGATGAGGTGGCATCTGTTGGCCAACAGTTTTATGCTGCAGTAGCTCTGAGCAGATAACATTAATAGGAATCACATTTTAAAGTTGTAAATTTGATGTAAAATACTAAATTTGACAATAATTGCATTATAAAGCAAAAATTCTATTTATTAAAGAGCTCCCGTCTCTCCTTCGTGTGAGGGACTCTGAAATTCTTGCTCGTACCTGCCCCTAGCAATTATCATGCCTTCTCTAAAATTCTGTTTTATTTTTCCATTTTCATAACAACTACATTATGATGTGACATATTTTTTTCCAGATATTTTGCTTGAATAAATAAATAGGATATTAAATTCAACTGGGGTATTAGATTATAAATTAGTTCTGTAATAGGCGTCATAATGTTATTTAGATTTTCAGTTTACACAGACCTTGTAGCAACTCCCCAGAGCTATGCTACAGAATTAGAAGTAGATAGAAGTTGATGTAAGAAAATTGGTTTTTGTAATATGCTGATGCCAGTGGAGTTGTGTTGTGTGGAAAGGTATTTAAATGGAGAGTTCCTCCTTACTCCTTGTACAGACAAAAGATTGATAATGATTTCAGTGACTGATTTGTTGGTGCTGATCTTGACCACACACGAAACTAAAATATTTCTTTTCAAAATTAAAGCATATTTACACATGAAGGCTAAAAGTCCATTAGTAGAACTCGTATCACCCATCTCAGGGACAGACGCTTCTTTCATCTTATGGGCATAATAATGACATAATTTCACAACTGTTTCTTGGTGACCAATTAGTACTTTCAGTTATATTTCACATCACGGAAGACACCCCACCCAGGAGCACGGTATGATTATCAAAATCACTAGCAAGCAGGATATAACCTTACTGAGGTACCATCCATTGCATGCGAATGAAAAGCATGTACATTTAATTAAAAAAAAAAATGTGGATTCATCAGGTGAGTGCCAATAGCGAGTTAGAAGGAAAGCAACTGGTTAACCAGAGGGGTTTGTCTCTGTCAATGACTGTTGTCGTAACTCTAAACCCAGGGTTGGTCAGTATGGCAGGGGCGAAACTGATCCAGCCTGCTGCCTGTGTCTGTATAGTTCACGAGGTGAGAATGGATTTTGCGTGTTTAAATGGTTGACTAAAAATCAAAAGAAGAATAATGCTTCATGACACATGAACGTTATATGAAATTCAATTTCCATGTAGATAAATAAAATTTTATCAGAACGCAGCCATACTCATTTGTCTACATCCTGCCTCTGGCTTCTTTTGCAGCAGAGTTGAGTAGTTGAGACCAAATGGCCTGCAAAGCCTAAAATACTCACTCTCTGGCCCTTTCCAGGAAAAGCATGCTGACCCCTGTCTTCATCCCAAACCAGGGTACGCTGCTAGGCTGTCATCATCTCAGATAGGCCTCTATTTGGGGGGATGGGGTTGGGGAGAGGAGTAGAAAATGGCCATCTTCTGCTGGGAACTCCAATCTGTAGTGAACAGTGGTGGTTTACTTAAAAGGGAGAAAATGAGTTAACCAATGAGAAGGAATTAACTCGGCCCTAGTTAAAAAAATGCCAAATGTAAAATCAATCCAACTTATTTCTGTGGCATGACTAAAAATATCCTATTGGGATGAGCTCACTTCCAAGTTTTATGGAACTTTTATCTGAATCCCAGAAGGCTGGTGCCTTATGGGATTTACAAAAGTGCCCTGACAAGACAAAGTCTACTTTAGAGCATTGTCAACCAGGGCCCTAGTGAATGGCACTTCTCGACAGCCTGGACCTGGGTGTTTCTGTCCCTCAGCAGCCCTGACATTTTGGAAAACTCTTGTTGTCCCTCAGACCTCAAGGGAGAAACTGAAGACCAGTTTCTTCCTCTATAAGATGAAGTGGCTGGTCTCGGTGACCGCTAAAGCCCCGTTTGATTCTGAGATGACTGGGTGGCTTCTCTGACGGTGGGAACAATCATGATCCTGGGAAGGCCCCAGTCCCAGGAAAGAAGCCTCTTCTCCCTGGCATCTTTGTAACTTTCTCTTGCCTCCAAAATGCTGCATTTCATTAAGGGTTCACAAGTCTTGACATGTTTGTAAAGAAAGACACGGCAAGAATTCATATGCCTTGCCTTATAACAAACATGTTGTGAATAACCTATATTTGGAATACAATTTGTCATAGGGATGCAGGCAGGGTTTTAAATTTGAGCAGCTTCTGAGATGCATGTTATATTCTTCTCAAGCAGATCCCCGAGCTCATCCACTTTACACCTTAAAGGGAGTCTTTATTGGAGAAGCTGCTCTCCATTTCTGAAGAATGGGAACATTTGCATTAAACAATGCAAGAGATGCCATTGTAATTTCATGAGAATTACCCTTTCCAAGGAATGTTAGATTAAGAACCAAGTAAAATCCCTTGAAAGTGGCTGGAAGATAAATTAGAGCTGAGCTGCAGTTAGGTAGAACTAAATTTTATTCCTTCCCTTTAAAATGGTTTTTAATTGATTTGGCATACTTTTTAAGTTAATAATGAATACTGTACCTGGGCCTGCATGATCACTCCTGTGAATTAGATCTATTGCACTTGAAACAGTTTTCCCATACAGAGGACAGTGATTTTAATGAAGAGTCTTTGCTTATTGCACCGATGGAAATGTGGTACATGGTGGTTTCAGACAGTTCTCTAATTAGCAGTCCAGTCTGTCCCCCTGAATGTTTTAGCTGAAACAGTATGGAAATGTGGACAGGAAAGGTGCTTTATCATAATGCTGGGAGTTCTTCCGCACTTTGCAGGAGACCGTGTAATGCATGGAGATCTTGGAGTGGGGAGAATCCTGCAGAGATGTTGCAAGGCCCAGAGGTCTTTGAAAAGGGTGGAAATAGGTAACTCTGATTGAAAAAATGTTTTTTTTTTTTTTTTTTTTTGTGAGAATAAAAACATGACGAGGGGGGCAAGAGACGGGGAAGAAGGGCATTAAACTCCCAAATTAGGGGCTGGTGATCAGATTTCAGGTATGCTAAGGAGTCATGCATGTGGAATGGGAAATCTCATGGCTGTCACACATGCACTTGTTTGGGAGTGGAGCTTCTCAGTGTCTCTCTGGTGGGTTTTGTCATTAATGGAGCATGGGGTCTATGCTGGAGCCATGTTTAGGGGCCATGGTAAAAGTCAACATGGAGATAGGGCCCAGGAAAGGATGAACCAAAGTCAGACCTTTATATAATTATAAAGAACAGGGTCTTCCCAGTGACTCATAACACTGAGTGAATGAAAGAGTGAAGATAAATGCAGAAAACATGGAAGGAAAGAAGAAAGGACAATGACGAAATTCTCAAAATGAGAATTTTCAAGAAATGTTAGAAGCTAACATTTGTGGGGTGCCTGGCTGGCTCAGTGGGTTAAAACTTCTGCCTTTGGCTCAGGTCATGATCCCAGCATCCTGGGATTGAGCCCTGCATTGGGCTTTCTGCTCTGCGGGGAGCCTTCTTCCCTTCCTCTCTTTCTGCCTACTTGGGATCTCTGTCTGTCAAATAAATAAAATCTTAAAAAAAAAAAAAAAAGAAGCTCACTTTTGGTGTATTTCTATTTTACTTTTATTTATTTATTTTTTAAAGATTTATTTATTTATTTTAGAGAGAGAGAGCATTCACAAGCAGGGGGAGGGGCGGAAGGAGAGGGAGAGAATCTAAAGCAGACTCTGACTCCCCACTGAGCACTGTGTCTGAACTGGGGCTCGATCTCACCAACCTGAGATCGTGACCTGAGCTGAAGTCAAGAGTTGGCCACTTAACTGACTGAGCCACCAAAGCACCCCTTATTTATTTATTTTTAGAGAGAGAGGAAGAACATGCCAGTGGAGGGAGGGGCAGAGGGAGAGAGAGAATCTTTAATCTTCTTCCCGCTGAGCTGGAAGCCTGACCTGTGCCTTGATCTCTGGACCCCAAGATCTTGACCTGCATGGAAATCAAGAGTTGGCTGCTCAACCCCCTGAGCCACCCAGGTGCTCCATCACATTTTTACTTTAAATAGGACATTTGGTCACTATTATTAAGACCAGGATCTGAACAGTGTGAGAGAATTATTGACTTGGTTATTAATGTTAATGATAGTAACAACTAGTAGTATGCACTGAAGACTCAGTGTTCCAGGTGCTAGGCTGAGTGCTAGAGACAGAACAATCTAGTTTAGCAGCCTGTTACCACTTTCTGAGTATTCCTATGTTTCCCATTGTTTGTATGTATGTATGTATGTGCTTATTTTTATTCTTTAAGCTTATTTATTTATTTTTAAGTAATCTCTATACACAAAGTGGGGCTTAAATTCACAACCCCAGGATCAAGAATTGCATGCTGTTCTGACGGAGTCAGCCAGACACCCATTTCCCATTTTAAAGATGAGAAAACTGGGACACTGAGAAATTACCATTTGGCAAGTTCATAGGACTAGAAAGAAACAGAATTAGGATTTAAGTCCTGGAAGGATGACACCAAACCTCATGATAATACGATCTGGAGAGGGAACAGAGACCACCATTTAAAGGTGGAGAAAGAATCACACATTTCTTGAACTCAAGCCATAGAAGTCCGATTTAGGCCTGAATTGAAGAGCTGCTTGTTCCCGTAGTGCCCTTAGAGCCGTGGTCTGCTGCGTGCCGTCTTGCTACCCAACAGTAATTAAAATTATCATACAGTATAATGATTTCTAATACATTTCAGAACAAATCACCATCTTATATCTGACATGTTGTTAATGTTTACTACCATAATTACTAATTTGAAATATAAGGCAGCAATTTTTATTAGTGTTTGGTTATGTGTAATTATGTCAAATACAAGACTGCAATTTAGGTTGAACTGTATTAGCAGTGATCATACAAAATGATTATACTGTGTATTTGACACACTGGATTTTTATGTTTCTATAGATTTGTTTTTCTTCCAAACCATAAAGAATTATTTAAAGACCATCCAAAGGTTATTTATAATGCTTTTATATTTAAAGAGTTTTAGAGTGTGGGAATACTCACACTGAAAATGGAATATACTAGATCATTATTTAACAGAGAGAAATGGAAACCACCATATGTCTAATGTACCAGACCCTTTACTGGGCATGTTTCATGTCTAATTTCCAGTCCTCACAAATAAGTATACTATTTTCCTGACCAAAACTGGAGACCAGAGAATTTAAGAGATATTATCTACCTAGTTCATTGTGGAACTGAAGTTCAAGTTCATGGTCGTCCTGGGAATTTTTATACTGGGTAGTTACAGAAGAGATCCTTTTATGGTAGATTATTGTCAGAATGTACTTTCCTATAAAAGTAGTAGCGTTCCGTATTTAATGAGGTGACATATGTGCTGGTCCTTCCTTATATATTAGCTTGTTAAATAAGTTCTATTGGGTCCATTTTAGAGCTGGGAAAACTGAAAATGGGAATTTAAAATTTTTATCTGAGGTTACACAAGTTAACACAAGGAGAACTAGGACCTTCTTTTTCCTAACATTTTTCTCAGAAGAGATTGTTATAGCTTCCTCTGTGGTTTCTGCAGAGTATCTAAAGTTGCTTTTCATTACAACAGAACTGGAGTTCTTCTTGTCATGATGATGATGATGGTGGTGATGATGGTGATGATGGTGGTGGTGGCGGCGTGTGATGATGAAGGCCATAAACTGACCATAACCCAAGACTACGGGCAAGCTATTCATATTTCTGATACTCACTTAATTTTTGTGATATGGATGAGTCTCTTCACAGATAACGAAATGGAGGTGTAGGAGAGGTTCTCAATCCATAACGATGGAGCAGGACTTGAATATAGAACTTGACTAATTCCAGAGTTCCTTTTTTCACATGTTAGCTTTCCAAAGAGATAATAATCAAGTTACTTCTTGGGATGAATGACTTTCATTCTTATCATTTCCTAAGAAGACCCATTTGCCACCTCTGAATTTATTTTTTGCTGTGTTTCCCTGAACACTCTCCATTTTATTAACATACTTCAAAAATTTGATGATTCAGCAACCAACCAACCAACCAAACCAACCAACAAACAACAAATACAAAAGCCAAATCCAGAAAGATCACTTTCTGGTCCTAGTGCATAATCAAATTACTATTATTATTATTTTTAAAAGATTTTGTTTATTTATTTGACAGAGATCACAAGTAGGCGGAGAAGCAGGCTGAGAGAGAGGGAGGAAGCAGGCTCCTTGCTGAGCAAAGAGTCCGATGCGGGGCTTGATCCCAGGACTCTGAGATCATGACCTTAGCCAAGGGCAGAGGCTTTAACCCACTGAGCCACCCAGGTGCCCCAGCATAATCAAATTATTTAAAGGCAGTAAATGTTTTAGATTTTAAAAAGCAATAATATTAGATAGAGAGGAAAATGGCACAGTTACAGATCTCAGTTCAATCATTAATATGATTTGGTGATTTTTCACTCAATTGTTCATTCACACATACTTTTTTCTTTTTAATATAGTAAGCTCCATGAGGACAGGGACTAAATCGGTTTTGTTCACCATGCCTGATACTTAATATAATACTTAAAATATTGTAGGATCCACGAACATGGACAAATTAAAGAATCAATCCACGCAATATAAATTTTAGTTGTATTTTGTTTTGTGTTTTGTTGGTTAGTATTCATATACATTTTTAATCATAATCCTTTTAAATCCTGCTTTAAGTTAAATTTCCAAAGTAATTGACTATTAGTGGACAAATGTGCATCCTAACCAAGAGTGAGATTTTTGTCTTTATCTCCAACTGCACTTTGCTCTTCGGATTGACTCAAAGCTGAAGTGATATATAACTTACAAAACCAAAGACTGTTCTCTCTGGGGTTTTATTTGGTATTCTTAGAAAAACTTTAAGCAAATCTCTCCCTGTATCCATATTTGGTCACTTATCAGTGAAGTTTGTACCCAACAGAAGGGCATCTACTATGAGTTTTCTCTGCTGGGGTCAGAGTATTGTTGCTTCATCCCTGCAAGCCTTATTAGCCATCACTGGGGCAGTGACTCTTACTTGCAAGGCTGCGTTAAGAACTGGACAAGGCAGAGTTTGAACATGCGTCATAAATGATTGAGTGGACTGGATCCTGATGAAATGCATAGCAGTGACCTTCGCAGATACAGGGTTCTATCTGACCCATAGGGCACCAAATCAGATCACACTGAAAATTAACCCACCCTTACAACCAAAATGGATAAAAGAAAGTAGTTTGCCTATGATTGTTTTACTGGACCTTGTAGTAAGAGATTCATCTTGCTTGTTTAAAAAAATGCACATGTCAAGACCCAGAACCTTACATTTCAATAAATTGAAATCACATTTTGTTGTCTTTTTGTTTCAAGTGCTTCTAAAATCACAGAGATATAGGAATAAGTTCATTATGAAAGGTTCATCATGAAAAAGAGATTTATAAATCCTTTAACCCAATTCCAAAATTGATCCCCTAAGAAAAGTTAAATATCACTGTTGTTTGTAGATTGCTGGATCACCACAAAGATAATTCTTTTATAAATACAGATGGTGTCCTTATGGAAATTACATGATAGTAAGTGGATGCCAATAGGAAAAAAAAATGACACATTGATTAGCTAATAAAATGGTGTTCAGTGGAATTATGCTTCCATGTCTAATTTATGGCTTATTTGAACTTGTGATGCCCTGTTTTCATTTAGGCTTTTAATAAGTGTTCCTTTAAAAACTTTTAAAATGTAAAATAATATGAATTTGATTGTCTTGAGCATAAAATGCTAATCATCGATTAGTAGTAAATCATGGCTATAAAGCTTCCACCTCCTCACCCCTTCTCACCCCAAGCCATTCTTATGAATCAATTGCTAGTGGGCTGAAAACACAGCACTGGACTGACAGTTATAAAAAATGAGCCAATGAATATGTTATTGGCAACTTATTGATATAAAAATCAATATTCAGGATTTTGGCAGGCAAAGTGGAGGGGATAGGGAAAGGCACTTATATTTACTGAGTGCCTTATGTGTCAGATCATAGAAACAATCTCATCCTTGGGCCCCTCCTGGCACTTGATCTGAGCTGTATTGTACTGAAATAATCCCCCCACCCCCTTTTCTAGCTCAGTTAAAAAAGAGTGCAGAGGAATTTCATCATGGTATCATGACAAGGAGAGCATCTGAATATTAGCATTACATTTTCCACTCTCAGTACTCTGTTTGTTGGTGGGTGCAACGTTGAGAAATGTTGCCCAACCTCTTGGAAATGGCACGTGAATAATCCCGGTAATCAGTGTAATGTATTCTGTTATGGGAGTAATCAAGTCATTCAGCTTTGAAGTGAGATCCAATTTTACAACAGTGGCTGATGAATGCAGTTTCAGGTATTTGGAAGAGGCTGATGGACCTGGGCTCCTTAGGTCTTCTGGCTGAACAGGGGAAAAGTCCCTGAAGAAACTGAAACGGACCATTCTAAAAATACCCAGGTTTCAGGACATATTTCTCTTAGCAGGCGTAGTATGCAATTGAAGATGTTAAAGATAAGCATATCTGTGTGTTTTTGAATGAAGCGTGGCTGAGGTCTGAGTTGGTTGGAAGTGAGGGCCCAGTGATGGTGGCCCACTCTGTCCATGAGAGGATGAGCCATTCCCTTCTTTTACAATGTTTTTCCCCAGATCTTGTAGGGTGGGAGTACTCCTTATTCTTCAAGCCTTTGCTTTAATACTCCTTCTTCAGAGATGCCTTCCCTGAGCACATTTTGCCTTCTTCCAGCACAAACCCGCTCTTTCCCTCTTTCCTTTTTGCTTTTATTCCCGGCTCTTCTAACCAATAGAAATTCTTGTTTACTTGCTGGCTTCCCCTCCTGTGGGAGAATGTAAGTTCCTTGAGAGCAGGGACTTGGTTACTGCTCATCGCAGTATCTGCAAGACCCCAGACATTGGAGACATTGATGAAAGACTGATGGAAAGAACGAATGCTTGATTCTAAACCAGAAGCCCCAAGATTCCTTGGTTCAGAGGGTCCCCCTCCATTTATGTCACTTGCATTACTACATGATTCAACAGCACGGCTCATTCTCCCAGCTACAGTGACACAAAGCAGCTCCTCTGTGCCACATCCAAGGGTGAAAGCCACCTAGTGGGTTCTGTCCCAGGTGGGAGGCTGCTGCTAATTGGGCAGCTCTGATTTGTTCCCACCCAGATTCCCAGCCAGGTCTCAAGCTGGGAGCAGCCATGCAAAATGCTGTGAATGTCCCTGCTAGCTAAGCTTCCTATTACTTAAGACATCCATTTCAAAAATAACTCCGGCATCTATGGTTATGTTCTGTACTTGGTTCACAAGGCTTTAGCAGTCCAAATCCCATTAATGCCAGAGCCCTTGCACAAAGCCTTTTGTATTGACTTGGGTCAACTTAATCTCTGGGTTTGTGTTCCCCTCCCCCCACCTTAGGCTTCTCAACAATTCTCTTGCGTACCCCCTCTCTTACCTTCTTTCTCTCTCTCTCTTTTTTTTCCTTCTATCCTTCCTTACCTCCCTCTCCCCCTCTTCCTCCCTCCCTCCCTTCCTTTCTTCTCTCTTTCCTCTCTCCCTTCTCTCTTCCTTCCTTCCCTGCAGCATTCTCTCTCTATCTTTTGCCTCAGAGGATGTGGGTGAAGCACATGGATTCTCTCTTTCTGCTGTCGAACTTTAATCTCAGCCCTACTGTCCTCTGTCTACAGCTTCCCCTTCGGATCTATCTAGGGTTCTAATGTTAAGTAAGATCTTCATGAAAACCCCATATATAAAAACCTTCATGTACAAGTAGGTAATTTTTGCACTAATCATGGTGTGTCAACACATCCCCATAGAATTTCTTTTCTTTTCTTTTTTTTTTCCCACCATTGATTTTCTGTTTATGAAAGTAATGCATGCTCACTGTGAAGCATTTGGATGATATAGAAAACCCAGGGTGACTTTAAGCAGCAGGTTTCCCCAGTGTAGCCAGAAGATGATTTGGCTTTCAAGAGAATAATTAACAAAACTCGTTTTAAGAGCCCATTTATTGCAGAAAATAGGGGATTTGCCTGTCCAGGGGAATGAGAAGTGTTCAGATGTTGCCGACACTTCCTTCCTATGCACTGTGGCCCCAGAATAATGACTTCTTTTATAGAAGAGGAGAAGTTGCTGTGGTCCAGTGGATAGGAAACAGTGCTACCAGGCTTTCTCAATTTGCAGAAAATATGCCCAAGTCTGCATTTTCAAAGCAAGCCAGCAGACCACATCAAAACCAAAGACAGTATATATTCCTTATCTTTGGATTTATTTGTTCTTATAGCAAAGCCACATTTCCCAAAGTCTGTTCCATTGAACAACTGTCACATGTGATTTTCGATGTCAAAGGGTTCCACAGTCACATAGGCTGGGAAATACTCATCTTGTTGTTGTTGTTTCCTGGAGAGAAGTGAGGTACATTAGCATGTTACAGAATAGGAGAGTCTGAAGTAAAGAGACCTGTGCTAGTTCATTTTATTTGTTCTTTCTAGAACTTATATGATTGAGGACTTTTTTTTTTTTTTTTAAAGTAATGTCTGCTTATATTCCCTAGAACCCTTTGGCCACAAAAAAACAAAAACAAAAAACCACAACAAAATACAGAGAAAACAAATAAGCAAAAGCAGTTATTGAATACTTACTCTGGGCACACAGTCTGTTCGGAGCTGTTGCATTTCTGGTGTCCTTTTTCCTTCTGGATGAGCCGAGTGAAGCAATTACTCAGCTGTCAGATTAGTGCCAGGCACTGTGCTGGGCACTTTCTTTGCTTTACTGCCTTTGAACCCTACAGCAGCCTGTAATCCTCATTTTGTAAAGGTAAAGAGGTGATGCAACTTCCCTCCAGCCCCTCAGCGAGGTGAATGCTGGAGCTAAGTCAGGTCCAAGGTTGCCCACCCCATGCTGAGGCTCTCAATGCTTTGAGCACTCCTGTCCTTCTACAAGTCAGACATGGACCGCACTGTGCCCTGCCCAGTTGGAGGCCCCTAATGGCATTCATTGGGGACCTTTTAAAAGATATTGCTGTTGGCTGTGTGGCATCACACGTGGACACCACTTGGTGAGGACTGCATACCCTTCACAGGCAAATAGCTGGAAATTGAGTGTGTGGTGTATATATATTGATGTCCCCATCCATCTCTCTCTGTCCATCAATATGCCAGTTTGCCCAGAATCCATCCCAGGGCCTGCAACATAGCAGGCGCTTGGTGACAAATGTTCATTGACATGACATGGGGAAACAAATGCTACATGAAGTGTGGGTTCATGTCCTTAAACTCCCTGGCCTCCTGTGCTTTATTTTTCTCCATAGCATTTATCACGACTGGACATCTCTATTTACTTGCTTATTTGCTTACAGGGTGTTTCATCACCTTTGGGCATAAACTCCTTGGGGGGAAGTTCTTTAGGTCATTTATTCACCACCATGAACCTAGAGTAGGTGCTCAGTAAATATTTGGTGAAAGAACAAATGGTCAAATACAAGTTTTTACCATCGCTCCTACTTTCCCCAAACTCCTCAGATTGCTTTCTTTATTCATCTGCTTCTCTCTCAGGAGTAGTTAAAATCTACTTAGGCTGTAAATAAAGGAAGTCTACATTCTTAGCTATTCTAGTGCAGCAAATATTGAAGGACTCCGGGTTGACGGGTGTGGAGCTGTTTACAAGGCAGAAGGAGCTACAAAGTCTAGCGTCCAGGAAAGTACAGAGTCACAGGGACAGTATGAAAAGTCTCCACTCTGAGCCCATCACTGTCACAGCACAAATGTCTTTAGTAACATAGTAGCACAGGACCTGCCAGGAATGCAGAGCACCACCGAAAGGCATTCTGCCAAAATGTTTTCCTACCTACCAAAGGGTAGAGATTGCAGCATGCTTAGCCCTGATTGGATTACCAAAGCCCAGAAGCACTTTAATCTCCACTGCTGCCCCTTGGGGTTGGGTCGGGGGGAGCCAGGGGTATGGGAGGTGATGAATGAGAGATGGGTGTGTTGTAGAAGCTCTTGGCGACTCGTGTCTTCCAGCTTTGGGGCTGGCACTGAGAATCTAAAACTCCTTGCCACAGAGATAAAGTAAGGGATTCTCAAGTACGTTGATAACTCCCCTTTAATTTGGATTCTGTTGTATACAATCTTTGTCAAAACAGGCTTTTAGCACAAATGGGTATATGTTGAGGGTGGGGAGGTGAAGGGAAAAAAAAAGCTGGATTGTTAAGAAAAAAGGGACACTTTAATAGCCCAAAACAGCAAAGTAGAAGGAGAAAGGAGCAGAACAGAATATGAATAGACTGGGATAGCCAGAAAGATAGTCTTTTCAAAATGAACTGTGTTGTCCAATTAAATACACATAACTAAGGTTAAAATACTTGAAACAAGCCTTACCTTGGAACAAATATATTTTCTTAAGCCTCACAGAATGAAGCAAATCATAATAGGCTGTGATTAATTATATCTTAAGTTATGAAAAATGGGAATAAACCAAGTTTTCTGCCGGGATGGGGTCCAGTGTCTACATGTAAGGGAAGGCATCCTGTGATTAGACCTCTGTCCTGCGAGAGACCACATGACCCACGAGGAGGGCTGGCAGGGGATCTGGGAGGGGAAGATAAGGAGGCATGTGTGGATCTGGGGAGGTCAAGGGTCTGAAGGTGGAGTCATCTGCGTTTGGGGGCAAGGGAGAAGGATAGCCAGGGCCAGCATGAAGGCATGTGGTCTGAGGGGAAGGAAAGATAGATGTGCTTGCTCAGCATTTGCAGTTTAGATGCATTTAGTTGACCAGAGATGAAGGCAGGAACATGGAACTCAGCAAGAGTAACAGTGGAAACATTTTCTGTTACACAGACTTTCTCCAAAGGGCTGGGGGGAAGAAGGGGGAGGGTGCTGATTTCTGGAGTGATATTTATAAAAACAGGTCAGGAACACTGACAAGGAGGCAAGCATAGAGCTCGTCGGGATAAGAATGTTGGTGTCTTTCTATGTACAAGGGATGTATGAACCCGTATACACACAAGGAAGTGGCAAAAGTTATTGGGGAAGTGTCAAGGTGGAAATTCAGAGCTATTATTTTTGTGGCCTCTAGCTACAGGAGCTAACAGGTGAAGTTAGTCTAGAGACCCCAAATGGGGAAAAATGACATTTTAACATTTTTGTCAGGTAGGCAATTTAAAAATAAACTTGAATTCAATATATACCATTAATGCTAGGGGTTGTGTTATAATGATGCAAAAATGCCTTCTTTTCGATAGCAGTTAAGGAAAAAATATGTTGTAGGGTGCTAAGAACCATATATAGAAGAGGCATAGGTGACTGTGCCAGCAGCCTCACAAAGCTCCTGAACACATACTATGAGTCTGCCCTCCAGAATTAACACCGTAACCTATGTCAGGGACTCACTATTATCCTAATATCTGCTTTTGGATTCTGTCCAGTCCCATTAGCAGTTCCCATGTTGATTGCTCTGTTACTCGTGAATGTTAATTGCTTCTAAATCTCTTTGGATGTTCAGATGCTTGGAGAAAAAAATTCTGACTGGCGAAGGTGCGAGTTTTATTAATGTGCAAGTAAACAAGAAATCTGTTTAGAGACCCCGAGTGTCTGTGACTCAAGATGTCATAAACAGCTGATGTGGCATCTTTCTTTGCATGTCTGTCATATGTTGGTGGTGTGATAGTGTGTATGGGGGGTGGAAACAGGTTTTCAGTGATATCCGTGGTGTTTGTCCTAAATCAGCATGCTTGTAGATATAGTTAGATAATAAAATCCTTCCCTCCGGGATTCCTGCTTACTTAGTATGAAATGACCATGCTACCTTTGAGATAAGCTTACACATAGAAAATGCTATTAAATCAGAAGATGTAAAAACATGAATCTAATTTGGCCCATCACCTATGTGTTGATCTCCATTGTTTCTGTACCAGAGGGAACCTTGGAAATGAGTTTCCCAAGCTTCCTTATTTTACCACTGGGAAAGAAAGGCCCAGGGGGATGAAGAGATCAGGCTCATGGAGCAGCTCACAGGAGCACTGGCCAGAGAACAAGGTTACCTGACCCCTGGCCCAGTGCCTGAGCAATCAAGAGAGGGGAAAATGATAAAAACTGGTGTTTATTATATTTTTAAGAAATATTTCACTGATTGTGGAATTCTGTTTTATTTTTTCCTTTGGGTGCAAAAAAAAAAAAAACTATTATGAACTGATACTGAAATTCATTTATTAGTCATTATTTTAGTATCCCAGTGAAGGAAGATACAAGAGATGAGCACAGCACAGCACAGTTCAGCCTTGTGAGTCATTCATTCGAGCAATATTTATGGCGTGCCTTGACCCTGGGATTTAGTAGTGAACCTAGAAGTCCCTGCTGTTACGGAGTGTATGTCCTGGTTGAGGGGTAGGATGGGGCGTAGAAAAACAAATAAAGAGATGAACCATTTGCTGTTAGGTGGAGGTGAGCCTCATTAAGAAAGAGAAAGTGGTAAGGGGACAGAGTAGGATGAGTCGCAGCTATGTTAGGTGTTTTGGGGAGACTTACTGAGGAGGTATATGAGCAGAGATCATGCAGGTGTCTGCAGCAATATGGTCCCAGGCAAAGAGGATAATTGCAAGGGCAGAGGTCCTGAGGTGTGAATGTGCTTGGATACTCAAGGATGAGGCAAGAGGTCAGTGTGGCTGTAGAAGATTGTGATACATCATGGTCCTCAAATCATGGGCTTTGGGAAGACTCTGGGTCAGATATTTGAAGAAGATACATCTTTTAGCATTTCTGTAGTCCCAAATAGTATGGCTCATAAACAGAACCCAGACTCATCTTTTTTGAGAATATTCCCCGAAGGAGCCATCCTTCTGGATTGGTGGCTATGACTCACCAAGAGTGTCCAGAAACTGTCAGATCTTTCTGGAGAGTTTTAGAACAGAGTGATTGTCACTGTACTAAAATCAGTACACCATAAAATTGTAAGTTTCTTGATGGTAGGACCTGTGTGATACACATTTTTGTGTCCTCCAAGAAACCACATATAGTGCTAAACTTATATGTAGTAAGGATGCACTAAATATCAATTATTTGTTCAGTGTGTGAATAAATGGCCTGAGAGTGGTAGAAAAGATGGGGTGTCCTAGAAAGGGTTGTTAAAAATACACACTTCTAAAAATGCTGTTGGCGAGATTACTTCTGAAGAATTCTGACTTCCTTGGAATCATTTTTAAAGACAAGTCCATATGCTGACATGTGAACATAAGTATGTAACAAACTGAACAGTAGTAACATTATTTTCAGGCCAAATTTTAGTTGGATGGTTGTATTTTGTCAATCTAATTTTTTTTTTTCCATGTTTAAACTGGATATGGGAAGTTTTTTTGAACCTTTCCTCTGGTATCAAAGGACTATTGGTGTCTGGGCTCATAAGATCAAGGGTTACATTCAGCACTGTCTTCTGTGGGCAAAAATGTGTTTAATACATTGAGATTGCAGTGGAAATTATGTGGGAAAGAACAGTCCCCAAGGGGAAGATGGGTGGTCAAGCTGCATTGGGATGGGGAAGGAGAAAATTGTAATTCTTGTCCTCCATTACTGAATTCTCTCATTAAAATGGATCAATAATTTATTTGCCTATTGCATTTCAATATCCCCATCTACAAAGTGGGGGTAACACAAACTTACCCTCTGCCTTTCAGGTTTTTTGCGAAAATCAGTGAACTAATATTGGTAAAATTGGAGCCCCATGGATGAAGGGTACTTTGTAAGTATAACATATTATTGTCATGTTATGTTCTATTACTCCAAAGTGCAAATACCAGATGTCTGCTCTTGCCATATTAGGAAATCAGTAACACCAAGTTTCACACCCAAAGATTGATAACCTGACTTCCTTTGAGGAATTTAATATTTTTGAACTCTCTAATGTTTTGTCGATATGTTGGATGTAGAAAAGCCTGACTCACCTCCCCAAAATATTTTGGCAATGTTTTCCAGACAATTTGGAAGAATACATGTCTGCAAATTGTGTAAACATGTTGATATAAACTCTGGATATGAATGCAAGGTATTTTTATTGGATATGAATGCAAGGTATTTTTATTTCTCTTTCACGACTTTTCTCCTTTTCTTCTTCTTCTTCTTTTTTAAAATTTGCATTTAATTCTGTTTTGAGCTGTCAGTGTGTGTATCAAAGAAATGATTGGTTTCAGGGAGAGACTGAATGTTTCACTGAGGTGAGCAATGTTTTGTTAACAATGAAACTAAGACATACCTTAGACAAGTTGCGAAGCGTTGTGTTTCCAGACTTGGGAGGCCAACTAGCAAGGTGAGTGAAGTGTGGATCACCTCTTCTGGATCACGTAACAGCCCAGGTGACATGGGAGTGGCCTCCTGGTCATGGAATGGCCAAGGTTGCAAGCCACAAAGCCCAAAGAGCAGGCAGAAATGGTACAATACTAAAGCAACTGCTTCATCTGATTTTCCCCACAGAATGGCACATCTTTTTATTTCGCTAGGTCAGCCAATGTCCTGGTGTTGTGCAAGACTAGACTGGCCAGTGACATGCCCAGTGCTTAATCCATGGTATTTTTCTGTTTTTCGTTTTTGAAGAATAGCTGTCACACCTTAAAAACTCATAACAGAGAGAGTTTAAAAATGGTTGTGACGCTTATTGAAGCCTGTTTTACTGAGATTCATGGGGTTGTACAATCTTATGTCTGGAAGTGTCCTTACATGTCTCATGTAGTGCCTTATCTTGGCTAGCTCTAAAGATTCCGTCTGATAGGTGCCCCAGAACCTCTAAGGGCAGATTTACTACCTCAAGAGGCAACTCTTTTCAGTTACAGAATTCTTTCTTGAGTTGAGCTCACACATACCCTCATGTATCTTCTACCCTTGGGTCCTAATTTTACTATCTGCATCTATAAGGAATAATACTTTCTCCTTCAAAGTGACACCCTTTCAAGTATTTGGTGGCACTATCAGGGTCCCCCTGGAAGTGGCCTCTTTGTCAGCTTCTGTTCCTTCAACAACTGCACCTCACATGCCATGAATTCCCAACTCTACCCCTCTGGAAAGGCTCTCATTTGTCTATATCTCTCTTAATAAGTAGCACTGAGAATCTACCTTCTCCGGGCCCCATTCGGCACCCCAGAGTCAAGTGATCTAATCAAAGGTCCAGAAGAGAATGACCTCGAAGAAATCGCCTGGTATCACATATGCCCATGGTTTGGTTTGAGTAATGAGACAGCAAAGCCCACATCCCTCTGTGAGGTGCAGATGACTGACAGGGAGAAAGTTGTTTTGGTTAATAATACAATCTCCTTGGCTCCTGGAGACACAGCAGTAGCCTACTAATTCGTTAGAAGTGAATTAAGGTTGTTTACTGATGTTTTAAAGTAAGTGTCAGAGTGAAAAAAAAAAAAAGATTCGTACTAGATGAGCCCACTCACCTACTTCGGAGTTGCTGTTTATTTTAAGCTGAGTGCATAAATAATATATTGAGATACGAAGGGTGATTTCAAGCATTAGAACAGGAAGCCTCCTGTTTACTAACTGTCATTGGGTTGAAGAGAATTTAAACAGCTCTGAACCTTTTTGTCTGGGAATGCAAGGCATGAAATTAACTTACATTTCGTAGTTAGCAGAAATCATGATTAAGGCAGTCTTGTTGATATGTCTTCTGTTGATCTGGGTCGTTTTTGCTATGCAAGACAAGGCTTGGCAACAAGACGCTTCCCATGCCTTGTTTGAAATCAGACCCTCTCCCTGTGCAACAACCTCCTCCCCCCACCCCGAAATAAGCAGGGATCTCTCTGGGTCACTGTTTGTTCTAGATATAAAGACAAAGAAGTATATTAGACTAGGTTCCAGGGGTTCTAGTCCTGATCTCAAGCAGCCCTCTTTGAATCTCACTTTCTTTACCTATAGAATGGGGATAAGAGCATTTGCTTTCATTACTTCATAGGATGATGGAGACCCCATTGAAGTCATTGTTGTGAAACGGCTTTGAAAGGCGTCAGGTGGGACAAGATGATAACAGTTAATGCTATTAATGAATTACATGCATTAACTCCTTTCATTCCTCCAGTCACCCTATGGGATAGGTCCTATTATCATCCTAGTTTTACCACTGCAAAAACCGAAGCACAGGGAATTGAAAGGATTTGCTCCATCATCTCATAGCTAAAAAGTGTAAATTGGGATTCAAACCCCAGGCTAGAATCGATGGGTTAAGAGTTTGTGTTCTTAACTATTACTTATTTGGGAAAATAGGTTTTCTACCTATAACTATGCCTCTTGGTCATGCTCAAGTAAATGAAACATCATTCCTAATAACCTGGACTGAATTTAGCTTGAGAAAATGCAGGTATGGTTTCTCCGTGAGTGATTATCAGCACGGAGGACTCTCAATGGGTAGGGATATAGCTGACTGTATGGATTAATTACGTTTTATATGTAAAGAGCCTGGTGATTCTGAGATGAAAAGCCCTAAGTGAAAAGACTTATTACTTGTAATGCTTTCAGAAACAAGAAATTTGATTCACTTTTTGTCCCTATAAACTTGGAAGTGTGATAGCCTATTTTGGAGTAGAGGGAGAGTGTTCAAAGATGAATAGAAAATGTATGGAATGTTTAATTTTGCATGATTACATTTCATATTTTCTGGGGTAACTCTGGCAAATAGAAGTGCATGATAATATCACAGTATACCTATTTTAGATGTTTTGATGAAATACTCTGGTTTTTGCAGTCTGATCCATGAATCCTTTGGGACAAGTCCTTATTAAGCAAATGAACAAGAATGTATTTGTGTTCACATCACTGAAAATATGTAATTTGTATAAGTGCGTTTTTATTTGTATTTACATTATATTTATTTGAATTTCAAAAGAGGGAAAGAGCCTTAAGTGTAATCACTTGAAAACAAAAGGGATGTGAATTTGTAGACATTTTCCCTTGAAATATGCTCAGTCTAGTGGGGTCATGCTTCAAAGTTGGAGTAGCAAAAGTGGGGTGTGCTTTGCTTTGGTTTTGTGAACAAAGCAGTTCAGAACTAGGATCACCTCCAAAATCCCAGAAAAATGGATGGACTCAAGAGAAGTCATCAGCTGCGGGAAAGAATAAATTCTGCACTTCGCCACTGCAAAAATCTCAACATTTGCTGCTGTGCCCTAGCACTTGTTAATACAATAAGATAATTGCATAATTAAATACACTATGGAATTTCAATAATTGGAAACTTTGTTTTCTCATCACAATGTGCAACTTGCTGATGTTGGAAAGCATCGCAGCGTTTTAGAGAGGCTGGGATCATTCTTTCACATCACGTCCCCTGCAGCCTTCTGCCGTTCCTCTGGCGGTTCTGAGACACTTTGCTTTTGGGTTATTTTTAGTTGGTTATATTTAGACAAGGTGAAATTAAGCAGGAAGTCCCCCAAAGTCTGACTTGCCTGCCCCGGCGGTGGGATTTGAGGCTTATTTCACAGAGAGTGTCCCTGGTGCCCTCTAGATCTTTCTGGGTAATAATGGGTGAGGAGTAAGCTGTGGCTGCGTGCCCTTTGAAACTGGGGAGCAGCTCTTTGGGTAATAATTTCTAGATAGACTTAGTGGAGTTGCTGAGATGGTAGACTCCAGAGCGGGGCTCCTGGATCAGACCCTGGCACGGCCTCTTGCACGCCGTGTGACCCTAGGAAAGATACCCAGTCCCTCCTGTTTGCTTATCTGTAAAAGGAGAATCTTAGCCTTGGTGCAGGGCATAATTGAGTTAACATATAGAAAGAGCTTAGAAAATACAGGGCAGGTTTGTGAGCACCCAGTAAATGTTTGCTTGGCTAAAAACACAAAGATGAGTAATACCCATTCCCTATTCTGGAACCGTTTAATCGAATTGGGGCAACAGACATGTAAATGATGACGTTGATGCTGATAAAAATAATAGTATTAAGGCAGTGGCAGGCAGACAGTAAGATATTTTAGCAGGATCTGGTCTGTCCTTACAGTGTCCCCAGCACCTAACACATAGACAAGTAAATGAATGATGCAAATTTGGTGGAAGATGATTTTGTCTAAGAGTCAAACGGTTTATTAGCAGAGTGGGTTCCTGGCTGAGTAATCGAAGGGGACTTAGTTGGGACTCAGTACGTGTTTGGAGGGCAAATGAGCGAAGGAATGCATGGGTGAAATTGACGCGAAGCTTTTCTCCTTAGAACTGCTCTGATCAGTTTGAGGAAGCAGGTGAAAATATTAGGGCCAACACAGGGTAAAACAAGGAAGACACTCACAGTGTGACCCTTAAGGAGGCACTTGCTCTCAGGGTTGTGCCAGCACTGAGGACTCACTCTCAGGGTTCCTACAGGGACTTCCTTACATTTTGCACCTCAGATGTCTTACTTTCTTCGCCCTAGTCCAGTCCTGTGGACTGTAGTAGTCTTAAGTGTATGACTTTGCTTTACTTGTACGTGCTCTTGAATATTTGCTCCAAGTTTTATTTTGAAAAATTTCAGAGCTACAAAAAAAAGTTGGAAGATTACTACAAGGAACACTTTGCACACTTTTGTACTTTCATGAATTATCAGTATTTAGTCACATTGATTATCTCTCCCCATAGACATGAGTTTGAACCTCGTCCCAATTTAGCAGAGAAATCACATACCCTTCCTCCCACCTCCAGTGCATGTATGTTAAATTTACTTCCTAAATTCTGTACCTCAAAATGATAAATTTTGGAGGAAAAAGCCAAAAAGAGCAGTAAGAAAAGTTGGCTTAAATTTTTTTTTTTCAAATTTAAAAACTAGCATTTGAAATTTATTTTTAGTCTATTAATATACTAACATATATGGAACATGACCAATATAAGATACCTAAAATTTTAGCGGTTAAGAAGTTCTTCTGGATGCTCTGACATTCTCTTGCACCGAAGAGAGTTTTTTTGAAAAGACAAATTCCCTTGACCATTATTTTTCTCAGAGCCTATCAAAAGTAGATGGTAGTCCGATTACTAATAAAAGGAAACATCCTTTTCCATGTTAAGAACATTCACTGTAAGTGGTGACTTTGCAAATATAATATAAAAAGGAATACACACTTGACTTTGGACTACACTGACATATTCTCATGGGAAAAAAAAATCCTTTCCTGATAATCTTGTTTATAAAAGATAAGGTATCGGTCTCTGAAATTGTGGCAAGATCTGCCAGAAGGTTGCATTATTCACTGGTTTTGAAAGGGCTCTCCATGAAGCCTAGGGAATCTGGAGAGGGGTCTCATGGCCGCTGAGGATGGTTGGTGGCGAGAAGGGAGCCCAGCACTGGAATTCAGGCTAGTCACTCATGCTCCATTGGGATAATTCTGAGATTGTGAGCTTTTTATTGGCATCTGCCTAAAAACCAGTTTTCAGGAAAATGTTCTAGAGTTAAACAGAGCCAGGTTGGAAAGCACAGCCTTGGGGAATCGAAGAAAAAACAGGAGAAATTCATGCAGTGTTGTTGGTTGGCAGTGAGGGGTAGTAGCTGTCAGCTTGCAGGGTAGGAGAGGTCAGGAATACCATGAAAAGCAGACACAAGAACTAAAACACAGTCAGTGTCTAGAAGTTTGAAGCAGGGTCAAATGCCCAGCCATTACCTAAGGCAGTCACTCTGAAACTTGAGTGATTCCTGATCCTTAACCCAGAGATTCTGATTCAGTAACTCCAGAGAGGGGCTAGGACGTCTAGTTTGTTAACAGTCAGCCCTTAACATGCAGAGAAAAATTGCCCTAACGTCACACTTATGTCAAAGAACATGATAATATTTGGTGATGATAAAGATGACTGGAATTGTAGGGAACATGTTCTTAAACTCAGTGCAGTATAACCTAACCCTTTTTCAAGTTTCAGGACATTTTAGACTGATTTCCTCCCCAAATGCTTAAAATAAAAAAGATTACTCTGAATAATAGAGGGGGGAAAAGACAAACAGATGAGTAATTGTATTATAAAGTGGTGCCTAAGTCCAGTTGGGGAGGTCCCACAAGAGGAGGGGAAAGAAAGCTCATGTCTCATTGGGTGCTGAGATAGGCCCCTGGAAGAGGAAATCGGGGGGGTGGGGGGTGTCTCATGGCTTAGTCGGATATGCATAGTTTGGGAGGTGGGTGGACCTGGGTTTGAATCCCAACTCTCCTACCTTAGGAAAATCACCTAATCTCTTTAAGTCTAGGTCTTCCTTGTAGAGGAAGAATGAAGATGAAATTAGACAATTGTACTCAAAGTACTGAGCACAGGGCCTGCAGATGCTCAATAAGTGGTTGTAATGACTATTTTAATCATTTAAGAAGGACCTCATGACAGGTTAGCTTTCAAGAGGGCAGGAAAAAAGTGCATGTGCCTGTTTGTTTCTGGTTTTGGGGTGGAGGGAGGAGGGGGAGCAGTAGAACATTCCAAAGAAGAGGAAGTGTATAAGCCCACCTGGAAGTAATAGATGGTGTATGCTTTTGTGTCTTCAGTGTTCCCAGAAGTGTTGTTCATGTAGAAGGTTCTAGATGGTACAAATTTTTACAAATATTAACTAACTCAATCCTTATAACAATTGTATGAAGTAGGTGTTATTATCTAATATTAAAGTGAGTTTGCATTCCCTGGGCACACGAGTCCAGGTGTTAGTCTCTAAATTGCGGGAAACCAGAATCTAACCAGCCACGTCTGGGCAAGAAATTTTGGGTAATTTGTCCATCCTCCAAACCTGGTGTGGATGCCTGCCCTTCAGGCTCCAGATCTGGGTCTCCTGTCTAGAAATGACTGGTTTCCAATCCATTCCTGTGCATTAATTCTGTCTTATACTGAGAACGAGCATCATCTCCATTCCACTTGCCTCTCGATTCCTACCATTTAGTGCTTGGCAGATGGTGTGCATTCATAAATACAAGTTGCCCATTGGTTAATGAGTGATGTCAAGAATTCATCATTTCTTGTTCAAGATTACGTTCCTGCGTATAGTTACTGACTCCTGACTGTGACAGGTGTCATACTAGGGGCTTTTGATTTTCTCTCTCTCTCTCTTTTTTAAAAGACTTTATTTATTTGACAGACAGAGATCACAAGTAGGCAGAGAGGCAGGCAGAGAGAGAGGAGGAAGCAGGCTCCCTGCTGAGCAGAGAGCCCAATGCGGGGCTCGATCCCAGGACCCTGGGATCATGACCTGAGCTGAAGGCAGAGGCTTTAACCCATTGAACCACCCAGGCGCCCCGGGGTTTTTGACTTTTACAACAGCCATCTTTACTTGACAATGGGGAAATCGAGGCTCAGGGAAGCGAGATGACTGAGCAAAGTCTGCACACTCTTGGCTCTGCCTGGTTCAAGTCCAGATACTCCAACGTTTGAGGTCAGGTTTCTGTTTCCTTGGGTCCTGCATACATTGGGTGGGTTTCCCCACCTCCTATTAAACTAGAATTTCCTCTTAGCCGGTTTCCTAGGATCTCAACCACAAGTAGAAGGAAGCCTTCTCCCTCTCTGACTGTAAATAAAGAATCTGTCTTCATGCCATGAGACCCTGGGTGTCAACAATGCCACCGCCCACAGTGAGTCCAGGAACAGAAGCTGCTGTCAGAGTTTCCAGCAGGGGCTGCCCATGAAAGCGCCGCGGGATTAGGCCTGTAAACGTGCCCCAAACACTGTTTCACAGATGAAAATAGTTGTCACAGTGACTAGAAAATTGAATTGGTTAAACCTTCTGGCTTTAGATTGTTTTTGGAGAGTGAGTAACTCTATGATTTTTACTTGTCACAGGCTAAAAGGGAAAAAAAAAAGTAAGAGTGAAACTTCATAGCTATTTTTCTTCCCTGTATGTTCATAGTGGTTATTTATATCTGGGAAGTTTCCATTGGGATTTAGATCAGGATATAGACTTGGCAGGGTGGCTTCAGCACTCTGTGGTGACATTTGACAGGCTGCAGGCAAACCAGGATGGATTTCTAATATCTGGATGGATGGATTTGGGGGTGAAGTGTTGGGATTGTACTGTATTATGAGATGGATTTATTGATCTGAATCTAAAAGTGGCCCGTTGCCTGTCAATATCAGATCTGTATCAATACGTTTGATAAATTAGGGCTCCCGACCCTTTGCTTTGTTTGCTTTGTCAACTCCTCTTGGCAATAACAGTAGAAGACTCCAGGTGGTGCACGGCAAACGGCTTTTTGTACTCTTCAGGTGCGCTACTGATCTTAGGGCCCAGTTTTGCGATCCTGCATATGTTGCAATCACCCAGAAGTGCACGGCTGTGCCCGACTTCCTCCCCTGAATGAGACGTTACCCCCGCAGTGTTGCATTTTGGTATGAAACCTTCAGACACTGTGCCCATGCTGTAGGTAGCGTCTTCATTTTCCAGCTGAAGAAATTAAGACACTGCGAGGTTAAATAAGCTGCCCAAGGCCACACGGTAAATTTGAATACAGCTGGGTTCCAGGCAGAGGTGTCATTGTTCCTCGGTGAGGATGGGACACTTTCCTTCTTTGTAGTTACAAAGGAAAAGGATCTGAATTTGCAAAGAGCTTGCTGATGGTACACTTTTTCTCCAGGTATGAGGAGACTGCCATCTTATTTCTGAGTGTCCGGGCAAGAAATCCATGGTGCTGCATAGGAAGTGGAAGGTGCAAAATGTGCTTTTTTTGGTTTTTGTAGTCATAGACTAAGGTTGGATCTGACCCTCAGGACATGGCTCTTGGCATGTCCCATGTATCTTCCAGGGGCCAGATGCCCAACCAGATGTTAGGGGAAATGGGAGGGACACAGAAACAAGGCACGGTTCTTCCCCCTGTTAAGTGCTTCTATTTTAGTTGGTGGGGACGGCTGAATTCTAGTCTGTGTCCCCAGATCCTTTCATCAGTGGGCTGGCAGAAATCTCCGGTAGGTACAACAGCCTCCGTGAGTCTATTCACATGACCACAGCCACAGACAGAATGATAACGAATGAGTGCACTGTGCTAATAAACACTCTGCATACACTTGCTTACTCAGCCAATCCTGACAACTACTTGGAATAAAGTTAACCAAGGTGTTTGGAGTTGGCAATCTCTCTCTGTGCCATGGAGGGGTTCTGGTATAATTCCGAATATATAGCTTATCTCTTTGGTGAAAATTATGTTACCATTTTACTTTTGAGCCTCATCTGGAACTTTGAGTTAAAGTCACTTTACTCTGCCATTACAATGATAATAAGGAGGGATAGAAAACCAAACAGATAACTGATTATTTGGCAAAACAGAGCAAAACCTTTAAGAAGCAGAATATTTGGGAGTTAAGTAGAGTGTTGTCCAGGAAAACTTTTTTTTATTTTTACACTTTTTACACTTTTTGGTTGAAAATTTATTCTAAAGCATATCGTGGAAACATGCTTATGTTTCTTTTCATGCTTTAGTGTACACAAAATTTCTAAATTTTTCTTTTTTGGAGAACTCCACGGTAGTCATTGTGAGGACCAGAATTTATTTTGTAGGTTGAGAGGATGTAGGGCATTAGCCAACTAATGATCTTTAGCGTGAAATTTTTGACATTAGTTTATTTCAAATGCAGTGAGATAATGATCTCATTTGCATCCCTTGTCCCAGGGAAGCCGGAGTAATAGTATGGTTTTGCCCTCTCTCTTCTACCCTCTGAATCCATATTCCTCATGAGTCAGAAAACCACTTTCACCTGAGGGTATTAGATGTGCAGATTCCCTCAGACATTCAGATCTCATTGGTTTGGAGTGGCAGCTAGGAATCTCTGTTTCTAACAAGCACCCCGACAAAGATCTTTATTTCTAACAAGCAGGCGTTCTGAGGCCCCCACTTTGAGAAACAGTTTAGAGTCAGAAGATTTGGCTCCTGAGGAGGTCCCAGGCAGAGTGGGAGAGAAGACAAGTATTATAGGAGAGTGTCCTGTCTTCCAGAAAATGGTTTCATGGGTGATTTGGTTGTGGTTTTTAGTCAAGGCATGTTTTTAGTCAAGGACCAACTAGTTACACAGTCTTGTAGGAAATTCAGACCATCTGTCTTACCCCAAGTTCAAATTTACAGACATTTATTGAAGACATTCTCTTGGGATCCCAGGATCCGGATGAGAAACAGTAAAATCTAGATCACCGGAAAATATATTTATTATGGGAGTTTTTTTTTTTTTTCTTTTGTAGTAAGGAGAATTTATTTCATGCAAAGGGTATATTATTTGATTGATATTATCTGATTATAGGAAGTCTGTGAGAAAAGAAACAATAACACCAGCAAATTATCACATTAGAGTTATTCATCTAGCCATTTGTATACCATATGAATAAGTGCTCTTCAGAATCTTTCATTATTCTGTCAAATAGAGAAATTATTCACAGAAACCATTTTCATGACTTTCAAAGCAACACTAGTATGACTGAGCATAAGTGTGTGTGTGTGTGTGTGTGTGTGTGTGTGTGTGTGTGAGAGAGAGAGAGAGAGAGAGGGAGGGAGAGAGCGTGCTCCTATGCCTTGTTGGGTGGATATCAGCAAACAAACCAGGAACCAATATTAAAACAACAAATTAGCAACAATTTAATGAAGCACAATTTATGTCAAAGTATCTGAATAAGGATATGACTACATAATTATATGTGAAAATTTGAGGCAGAGAGTAGACCTTTTTTCTTATGTTTGGCTCCATATTCCAACATTGTCCAGCAGCTGTTTTTTGAGCTACCAAGCTGGGTCACAACTCCGGCCCAACCTTTTCTGAGGGAAGGGTCTGTGTGGGCTGGCGGGCTCTCAAGCTGTGCACGGTCCTTGTGCCAGCCAATAGGAAATCAGAGTTATAAGTTGCAAATGTGCCTCAAATTAACTTCTGCATAGTAGGGAATGAGCTTGGCATAATTTTAAGTCCAGCTCAGTGACAGCCTTCTCTCGCAGCAGCTGAATCAAGGAGATGATGGAAAATTAAGGCACGGTGGGCCATGGAGCTTCCACAGGCCATGAACTCAGTGTACTGCTCTCGAAATGTCACATTCCAAGAGGTCCTGGAATTAGCAGGCTCAGTGTCATATCGCGCTGTGGGCTCTGTTCACATGATGCAAGCCTTTGCTTATCTGACCAGGACTAAAATAAGACGCTCCGATGCTTTATTTATGAGCTCCGGGCCACCCAGGCCCGTGATGTAAGTAACCTTGGGGTACACAGCATTTGATCACTTCAATTCTCATTAACTACCTGTTTCTAAATGGGGAAAAGCATTTACCCAGCACATTGCGTTATTCATGAAGACACAAAAGCGGCCTGTGGTGCTGTCACTGGGGCTGATTTCTGTGTAATGTGATCCAGCTGTTGAATGCTGCAGTGGAGGTTCCTAATGTTACTTTTCTCCTTCTCTTTTTTCTTTTTCCTTTTCTTTTTTTCTGTTCCTTCCTCCTCCTCTTTTTTTTCATTCTTAAAAACACCGGGCGATTCCAGAACTCCTTAAGCATATAACTGCCTATCAGGAAGCTACAGGCTGGTCCCCTTTTTAACATAGAAGGCAGAGACATGTTGTATCTACCACCTTGGTGGCAGGGAACCCACTGTCCATAATACTGGGTGCAGTCAGTGCAGAGTTTCTCACCTTCGGTGCTATGAGCATCGCATATGTGGTCATTTTTTGTTGTTGTTGTTGTTCTCTTGTCCTGTGATTATGGGATGTTTGAAGCATCTGTGGCCTCAAATCACTAGATGCCAGTAACACCTATCCCATTTGTGACAATGAGAAATGTCACTAGATTGTCCCAAATGCCCCCTGAGGAGCAAAACTGACCTGGATGATCTAGTGTGACAGCTTACTAGGTCTTCGTTAATGAAAGATCTTGGTGACGCTCTCTGTGGTGGTAGAGATGTGGTGGTCAGATCTGGAAGGGAGGCAGAAAAGCTGGGTTTGAATCCTGGCTCCAACACTAACTGGCACTAATCGGTGTACTTTGGGAACGATATTTAGCTTATCTAAGCTTTAAATTCTTTCCCTATTAAATAAGGATGATAATACTTAACTAATAAGGTAATTGAAAATTAGTGAAACGAATAGTGTAAAGAATATGGCATATGATACATGCTTAAGAGCTGATGATCCAACTACATAAATTGATCAGTGAAATATTATGGTTGTCAACTTACATGTGCAGTAACATAAAAGATGATCCCGTAAACCCCTCTTACCATGTATTTTGTCCCCTTCCCCTCTCCCTCTATTCCCCAGCTGTTCCTATATTCCAGAAAATGACTAATTATGGCCAGAGATGTGAAATTGGGAGAATGGAGAGACTTGTTGAGGGGGTCAGACGAGAACAGTTTCCTGGTGGGATCGTTCTAGTATGAAGCCCCATGAAGAGGCGTGGGCAATTCATTTAGCTTCTTGAATGTGAAAATACAAAAAGATTGTAAAGACAAAGAAACCCTTGATGCTCCATTAATCTAAACCCCTCCTCAGCACTCCACAAATGCCAAATCCACCTTGTGGTTTTTGCTTGAGGAGAAAGTGAAATCGCTTTCCTTATTCAGGAACGAGGGTGACAAATGTTAAATCTGTTTTCTTGGGAAACAGCTGAGAAAACAGTCAAAATGATTCCATGTGACTAGCACAATTCTGCCTGGGTCTTCAAAGTCTGAGTCCCTTTTGAGCTGTATCTAAATCTAGAAAGAAGGGCTAGGCTAAGAAGGAAGAAGTAGATGTCAAAAAAGGAGTTAAGACTGTAACCTTTGATATCTGTCCTCCAGCCATCCCATGCATGTTTTCCAGAGCCTCTCAGGTCTGCTACCTGCCAGCAATTACAGAAACCTTGGCAAGAAAGTCCTCTTCCCATTTGTCCTGCAACTCTCCTTTCTGGGGAGTGTTACAGTTTAACTCAGGTTCTGCAGCGTTCTCTTTCTCTTTCTAGCTCATTTTAGTTGCACCATAGAACCCAAGGTTTGGGAAGGATGGGAGAGTTCATTGAGCCCATTGGTTGAATTGCTTCTGGACCATTTCCGACATGTTCTGTCTGTGCTGTCCTTGAATGGTTCCAGAGATGGGGGGCTCATTGTCAGGAGATTGCCCCAAAGCTGATCTGCCCACTCTACTTGTTAGAGGCACAGAAATCCACCTCTCTGGATCTGTAGTCAGTATTCCTTCAACAAGCACATCGTGAAGATGCCCTGTGTGCCAGGACCCAACCAGGGATGCAGTCTAGCTTCTGCCCTTAAGGAGCAAGTTCTAGTCCTGGTGTTATGTTGCATGGATTTAAGTCATTCATTTATTCATTCAGCAAACACTTATGGGCTGTTATGATGAACCTGGTACTTCACTAGGACCTGGAGATACGATGGGCAAGAACACCATCCTTGCTGTCAATGGAGCTTGAGGTCTAATAGAAGAGAAAGACATGAATCAAAAGTTTATGTTAATCAATATATTAAAAGATTGTACTAATTGCAGTGAGGGAAAGGAACTTGTTTCTATGTATATAACCATGAAAGCCACTCAAACTGGGTGGAAAGAGGAGACTGGAGAATGTTTCTCCATTAAGCAGATGGTTTTCTCTGAGCTGCTGAAGGAGGAATGTGCATTAATAAGGTCCTGACATTGAAGGGGAGTGGAGGGGTTAGAACCCTGATCAAGGGGCTTGCCAGGGCTGCTGTGTGGGGCAAGCATGGGACCCGAGGGAGTGATGGAGGCCAGCAGGCCTGGAGTCTAGTGAGCTGAGGAGCATGGGGCCAGAGAACCTTTGGAGGCTGTAGATTCTGGCCTTTTCCTTATGATCAAGGTATTGCATGGAGCACTGGGTGTGGTGCATAAGCAATGAATCTTGGAACACTAAAAAAAAAAAAAAAATTAAGATGTTAAAAAAAAAGTTATTGAAGAGACTCTAAGAGCTATTTAAGGGGTAAAATGGACAGACTTGGTCATGGTTAGATGTGGTCCAGAATCAGATCTGTGGATGGAGGGGATGCACTGAGATTGAGAAAAAGGCCAGAAGAGCCTCGAAGTTGGAGCCACTGAACCTGCCAGTAAGGCAGTAAGTGGGCTTCATGCAGATGGTAACATCTGAATCCTCATGAAGTGAAAGTGGGAGCCTTCTAAGCTGGTGTTCCAAGTAGGGAACCTGCAACTACACAGACAGGTGGGAATATTCTGGAACACAGCAGTTCTCCTTCAAAGGCTGGAGCCCGGGGCCCATGTCAGTGGAGAGCCTCAGGACATGGTACAGGTTGGGTGTGGCCAGCTGGCCAAGAGCCTTGCAGGCTCTGCCATGGTGCTGGGCATCCTGGGAAGGTGAGGCTTTGGGGAAACTTGGAGATGGAGATGGAGATCGAGATTTGTAGCTGGAGTTGTAGGAGGGTCATGGGGCTTCTGTGGGGAGGTGGAGAGTAGAAGCCAGAACTGCTGTTGGAAGGGCTGTGAGGAGGATTGAATGAGGAGTTAGATCTTTCACCTGGGGAAGCAGGAATGGGCTGGAGCTATGAAGGAGAGAGAATCAGCAAGACTCGCATGCCACAGATATCCTGACTATTGTTTCCCTCGTAGCTGGGGAAATGCTGGCGAATGTTAATGTTGGTTTGTACACAAATGTAGCTTGGAAGACCAGTTTCCAGCGAAGCAAAATGACGGGAATGAAATATTCCAGCACGTACAGAGTCGACAATTAGTATTTCCCATCTTATCTGCTCTTTTGGATTGCTCATGCACCTGTTCATTTTCTTTGTCAAACACAGAGTATCATTTATAAAATGCTGTTTCTCCCCCGTAAACATCTGGATGTTTGGAGTTGCACAGATAAAACATCTGTATTTAGGCCTGAAGTTTTGCCTCTTCTTCCAGATGTTTGGTGTCCCATTGACAAAGCCCGTGAGTCTTTGTGAAGAGTCATCTCATAAAACTAGGTACTAAACAGGGCTGGAGCCTGTAGATGAATTTTAAGGGTTATAAGGATGAACACACCGCATGTAAAGGTGCTATAAAATAACCAGACTCATTATGGGTCTAAGGCAATTGAAGATTTTTCTCATTGACCAAAAGGCATATAAAAGAGTGTATTTAGATTTCATAGGAATATATTTTCAGGTGATTATTGGCTTTGAGCAACTGGGAGTGGGGAGGTCAGGGGAGATTAAAATGCTGTGCGTATGGAGGGGTTCTCCAGATGAATTAAAGTCTGTCATTTAACTTGGCTGGCAGACAAAGAGCCAAAGAACTGGAAGGTTGAGTTCATTCTTTCCTAAATAGCACTTTCCCCCCCGCTTCGGGTCTGAAAATTGTCAGTAAATTTATTTGGTTTTATCCTGCTGTTTCCTCCTTCTCTCAGATCAGCCTCTATTACTGACTTTTTTTTAAAATTTAATTTAAAAATTTTTCAGTGTTCCAAAATTCATTGTTAATGCACCACACCCAGTGCTCCATGCGATACTTGCCCTCCTTAATACCCACTACCAGGCTCCCCCCCCCCCCCCCCTCCCCTCCAAAACTCTCAGTTTGTTTTGTTACAAAAGCATTTTCTAGGCTTTCGTAAAAGAAGGATCCATGAAGGGTTTGGGTCATGATTTCAAGATGGGAATTATCCACAAACTTTAGAAAAGTACAGCTCCACGATAATACCTGGGGGCAGGCTCCTTGAGTGAGAATATGTATAAACATGTTAGTAAATTGGGAGGAAGCTGTCTTGTGCATTCCTGGAACTGGGGGCAGCTCATACATTTTCCACACCCTCCCATCATGCTCTGCATCCTAGTTTCTCTTATGGCTGTAAATGTTCCTATCTTTGGACGGATGGGAGATGTGGTGCCGCAAGTCATGCCACCAATGGTTCCAGAGTTCAAAGAGGCCACTCCTGTGGATGAGATGAGGACACACCCCTTTCTCTCTCACCTGCCTCATGGGTGTCCTTCTTGAGCAGGATCTCTGCTGAGAAACCTTTTACCCTTTCCAGATAGAGGGGACCTGCCTTAGGAGCCAGGGTGTATCTGACTAGCTACATTCCTCGGCTAGAACCCCCTCCGTCTGAACGACGGTCAAGGCAAAATTGCTTTATTTTCTAATTTTGATGATATTAGCAAATACATGTAATGGGAAATAAAATTAATCAGTTTGTGCTTGTGAAATTGCCTCCTGTTTACCTCAGCCTTGTAGCGATTTTTCCCCCTCCTACAGGGGTTATTTTAATTAACAGCGTGAATTTTTGGTAGTTTAATTTATTTTATGATTGTGTAAAAATACTCCTTTGTAAGGGTTTATATATAACTAGCCAGCTAATTAGCAGTAATATTTTAACAACAGCTGTAGAAGCAGGGAGTCCCATGAAACATGGCTTCTCCCTTCAGACCGCCAAGATATTTATTGGTGTCTTTCCTTATCAGCTCTAGCTGAAGGCAACAAAGGAGGGTGGTGTGAGCATCAGATAATTAAAAGAGAAGTAAGCATTCAAATCCTCTCACCTGACACACAGAACTTCCTAAGGATTTCTGTGTCTTCCAGCCTCTGATTTAAGACTCCGTCCCCTTCGCTTCTCGTTCTTCCTTAGTCTGTTATATATTCCCTTGGGCCTCAGCATAAGACATACCTTTCTGGAAAATTATAGGTAGTCTTTTAATGGCACTAACTTGAACTAATAACAGTCCCTGGCATTTGTATTACACTTCCCATTGATGCAAAGCATTTTAACCTAGGGTGAATTCCACCTTCTGTTCATTTAGCTTACTGGAATTCAAGGCTAAAACTATGGAGAGAGTGGGGGTGCACAGGTGGGGGAAATGGAGGGCAGAGGATGTGAAGAAATAGAGCTATGGAGAGTCAGAGGGAGAGAAAGCAAGACAGATAGAGAAGACTTCTTCCATAGTGAAGGCAAACCCATAGTCTGCTCCCTTCTCCCCCTCTGTCAGTCACCAGGCACCTGTTTTGCTGCCTTGGCCTTGGGTTCAAGGGAGGCTTGGCATGGTGAGAAGGGTGGGAATCATGGTGGAGATGGAGATGCACTGTGGGGCAGTCGGGAGGGAACAGACTCAAGTGCTCCCATGGCTGTTTTAGGGATGTGCACTCATTGGCCACCCTGAGTGAGATTTTAGGGTTCAGAGAAAAGTGGTTTGTTTTCCACACCACATTTCTCACTCCCAAAGTCAAGCCTACTACTTAGTGTAAAGCTCAGCATGAATTCTGCCTACACGACTCTTTTCCCCTTACGTGTGTGGATTTTAGATTCTAACTCCTGCAGAAGTGTTCGATCCTCATAACCCTGTGAGTGTGAGTCTCCTTAGCCTTATTTTATATCCCTCACCTTACTTTAAAGAAAGGGACACTAAGGATTTGCCCAAGATCACACAGAAAGTTGGTGGTACAGAGGCAGCCAGAACTACATACACTCAGCTCTTACCTGTCTGAACTCTGTTTTCTAAAAGAACACTTGGAGAACCTCACTCTATTTTCTGTGAGAACACACACCATCTTTACTTTGGGTACCCATAGCACTTCACCTCCATTATAGCATGGTCCCAATTTTGTCACCATAGTTCACTCGCACGTTTGTTCCTCTTACGGGACTGTGAACTCTGGGACCAGCATGGTGCCTTTTCCATGGTAGGTGCTCAATAAAGAATTATTGCTTGGATGAAAAAAAGCCATAGTGAGTTGAATCTGACTTTGCAGTGTAAACTTCCTTAAAGGAAGGAGTCTAAATTTCTTATGAAGTACTTTATATTCAAATCCTTTTACTAATAGTTATTTCTAAGAATACTCCACATGCCATGGTGGTACAGTATCTGAAACACAGTAGGGGCTCAAGCATTAATGATCATCATTTTCTTAACTTTAGTAAATTATAGGGAAAGTCTCCATACAAAGTACAGGGTGAAAGTTTCCAAAGAATGTTGAAGTCAATAAAATATGAACAATCAGTAATCTCGGTCTCTGTCTCTCTCTCTCTCTCTCTCACACACACACAAACACACACCCCTTGGCCTGATCAGATTCACTCAAGAGATCATCTGGATTGGGAAAATGCCCTGTGGAGGGTTCAGGTAAAAGGTTCTTCAGAAAGGGAAACCTACTACATAATCACTCCAATAACAAATATAATGGGTTCTATTTTGTAAAGCTCTTTATATTTCACATACATGCAGAAAAACAGAGACATGGAGAAACAGAAAGAGGGAAAAAGTCAGACAGACAGAGGCAGCCTCTTCCTCCACAGCTAAGCCGTACCTATAGTTTGCTCCCTTCCCCTCCTCCGTTGTCACCAGGCACCTGTTTGCTGCTCTGAGTTTGGGTTTGAGGGCGGGGCTCAGAAGCAGTGATGCCATGTCCCCAGCACTTTAACAGTGCCTGACACATTAGGAGTTTCGTGTATATCTGATGAATGGCTAAATGATCTTATTTGGCTTCCACCATAACCTTTTAAGCTGGGCGTTGTTATGATCCATATTTGGCCGATGGAGTACTCTAAGAGAGTTTAACGATCTTGTTGAAGTTTCCCTAGCTAATCGATGATGGGGCCAAGTGTCAAATCCATGCCTTTCTATTCCACAGTCTATGCTTTATTTTATTTATTGTGAAATGGCACCACTAACGATGTTATTATTCATTTATGTGGGTATGTGCTAACTAATTGTAAGGGCAGCTCTTAGAAATATTTTGGGGATAGTTCTGTGTAGTGTTAGAGGTAAGGCTGTGTAATCAGACAAACAGACTTGAGTCTTGATTCTGCCATTCATTATCTGGGTGTCTTTGGGCAAATTATGTAAACTCCCTGTGCATCAGTTTCTCTATCTCTAACATGGAAGAAGTATTAGCACCTACCTCATGTCTTGAGGACTGTGGGAGATGTTGCCACCAGCTGGTGTTGAGCACAGGGTCAGGTTTTACTGGTAGCTACCTAAGAAGTAAGTGGCAGGTCCTGATCTCTGTCCCTAAGTGCGGTGTGATCTTCCTGGGTCACAGTATCCTCATCTGGAAAATGATAGGCTGGGTGAAATGCTCTATAAGGCCCTTTCCAACTCTAAAATCAGTGATCTGAGCATAATTTTGTGGTGTCTCACATCTGATGTGATTCCTCTCAGTATTTCTAAAACGTTTTCATTCTCTGAGAAAGAGAGAAAATAATAACATGAAGTGGAAAGAGAGAAGAGAAAAGAGGAATTGTGAGAGCCTCGGTATGGGATGGGTGAAGGAGTGGGTATCAAATGACAAGTAGCTAAATTGACCATTACGGGTATTGAACTCCATTTGGTGTGTAACAGTAGGTGAGCACTTGGCCATATGAAACTCATATCTATCTATCAACTTTCCCCAAACACCATCTCAATTAATGAACACTGAATGAGGAATGGAGATTTGGCTGGGCAGAGATAAGGGTGGAAAATATGAGAAATATAAGGATAATACTGTAATTAAAGGAAAACTGATGTGACTTACGGACTTCCTCTCAATTCCTTTTTTCTTTCCTGTTAAGCAGCATAAAGTAGGAACCATTATGGAAAGTAGATAGAGGAAGCAACATTTCTTTAAAACTCTAAGAAAAGAAAAAAAAGATCCAAACTTGGGAATTCTTTTGATGGGGGAACAATAAAGTGTTAGATAGTTCTGAAATTCTCACTGCAAGAAAACAATAATTGTATTTTGTATTTTATTCTAATAATAGATTCCCGGATAAATGCACAAATCTAATAAAACCATAATACCAAGTTACAATGGGCTTCATGAATTGGAAATGGAGTGCATTTAAATGTTTTTGGCACCTGCCACCCAGTTCCCCAATAATAAGATCTACAATTTCCTGATAAGGGCAGGCACAACTCCTGTGAATTCAGGTCTAGAGAAGGACCAAAGGCTGATTTCAGTATTCGCATTCATTTCTCAGTGGTCTTGCTAGGCCCACTCCTTACTGGCTAACCCTTTTGCCATTTGAAAGCATTGAGGGTACTGAGATAGGTTTTGTGGCTTTTGAAGGGATCTTTGAACATATAATTAGCTGTACAGGACCAGAAAATGGTGAGTCATCCTGGGCTTATTTAAGAGTATTTCAAAAGCAGAGGGTGTCACTTATACACATTTAAAGAACACTCTGTGTTTGCAAATGGAGCAGGAGATGTTAATATGTGTTGGTAAGGCTCAAGGCACAGTGAAAGAAAGCTGCTCCTTCTTTGATCTGAGTAGTCTGCTGTGAAAGTTCTGGGCAAATTTCCCTTGTGCATGTTACAGGTGTAACCGCAGGTTGGGGTGGACGTGGGGAGATTTCATTTTTCTGCTTAGGCTCATGGTGAGGCCTCCAGGCAAAAAGCAGAAGCTAATTGGGCTCTTGCTGCATATTGATATTCAACTCAGGGTAGTGCACAGGATCCTTGGAAATACCCTTTCTTCCAAAAAAGGGGTGTCATCATTGTTGGGGCAGACTTCAGGTGGGATCCTATTTATGACTATCCTAATGCCAAGTCTCGAAGGAACACATGAAGAAACCACCAGGAGTGTCTTCTGCCTTTACAAATGTCTTGTGTGCCCTTCCCAGACTCACAGGACATCATACTGGTGGTATGTTCCAAGCTGGGAAATGTAGTTTCACTATGAAACTTCTAGGCATATGGCAAAGGTATCAAAAGTGTTGGCACTACCACTAGAAACCAGTGGTAGGAGTATCTCACCCAGGTCTGCATTTAACTGATATGTCACCCCACAGCAAGGGTTTTGTTCCTTTGGGGTCCCGATGAACCCTCGGATGTTGATGGCAGCTTAATTACAAGTGGTGAGATTTTGAGATGTTTAATGCATTCAGTCCCAGGATGAAGGAAAACACACCTCTGAAAAACTTGTGGTTTCCTCCGTGTCTTCCACCTCCCTCTATCACACTCTCTGTTCTCCCTCTCAGCTTGGAAAAAGCAGTTCAATTGAGCTGAGTCACCTGCCTCTGATCACTTCCTTATCAGCTGCGGATGAGTCTACCTTGACTTTGCCCCCAGTCTCATTTAATTAGATATAAGCCTACCTCAAAGTCAATTCATTCCGTTTCTTAACATTGACCGCAGTTTCTCTTTTGGCTAACTCCTTGCCTTTCCCTGTGATTGAAGCAGTGGAGGTTGATAATTCATTTTGTTCCGCCATTATTGATTTGGTGGCTCTGGTCCAAAATTTGAAAATTTCTCTCCAGGTTGTTCTTGCCCTTGGTTTTTACAAAGACATTGCATAAAATGAAGGGTGTAGGTCAGAAATAGAAGCATCAGTGGCTACTTTAGGGTATGAGGGTCCACTTTCAATTGTGAAAGAGGCTTATTGTTAATTACAGAGATTTCCAAGGGCATCACACACTTCTCATGCAGTGGCTGGGAAAAAATCCTCCTTACAAATGCTTTCTGAACTGAGAATGGATTTGAAAGACCATTGTCTGCCCTAGCTCAGAAATTATTCCCTCATAAAGGACTTGTGTAAAGGTTTTCAAGATACCTTTATGTGAAAGATAAACTATATTAAGGGCCCAAGAGCTTCTGCTCACCACATTTTTACTGAAGGTTCCCTTTCTTGATTCTTATAAATGTCAGTTTCACCAAAGAGTTTTCTTAAAGTCACCGCCTCCCTTGGATTAAGGATTCTGAACCGGAAAGTGGATGCTTTTCTGACATTCTTTCTTTTTATTCTTGGTAACTTGGTGGGTGTCAAGTGGTCAGTGGGATTTTTCTGCATGGGTCATTATGAGATTATTTGGTGGACTCTTATATTTCCTTAAAAGATCTTCCCTAAATGAGCATTGCAGAAAACCCTGGGAACCAGGAATTTGTGTTGTGGGGTTCTTGCTGAGGCTTACATTTCTCCACTTTTCCTCTAGCATATGATGTTTTATTTTTATATTGCAAATAGTTGTAATAAAGGCCTGTCCTTAAGGGGGTGGGGGAGGAAAGAAAGAAAGGGGAAAAAAAAAACCCAAACCCAACCCTTTCTTTGTTTCATTTTGTCCAATTAGTATGGCAAGCTGAGTCAGTGACCCCTAGGGTCTGTGCACTAGATTGTATGAAAGAGCCATGGAAATGAACAAAATGCATTATTTTCCTCAGGTTACTTTACTTCCAGATGAAGATGGGGTCCTTTGAATTAGCTCATAACCACAGCAGTTTGTAAGTGTCTTACTTTCCTCCTCTGATTTTTCTAAAGGCAAAGACAGAACCATGACATTGTCTTGTATCTTTAGAAAACTGGTAGTAGATGCCTTCCAGAGACACTTATTCTAAATAAAGCTCAATTCTTCCCTCTCCTCCTTTTCATCTAATTTGATATCGTGGGTCTCTATAAATAAAGCAAGCCTGTGATGCCAGCTTATCGTTAGCGTAGGGATCAACTCAGCCTTGACCTCATGCCTGTAATGAACTCTGTTTCCTACAATTGGGTAGTGAAATCATAACCCCAAAATACGTTTTCCTGAAACTAGATAGAAAACCCAAAGCTGAAACCACCAACGAAGGACTTTTAAGATGTTTCCCTTGTGTCAGTCACGACTGTTATAAAACAGGTAGTGCAAAGATGTTTATAAGCCTCGCCGGCTGTCAGCTACCGAAGTACCCAGCCAAAATTGGGGGAAACTCTTACTGTGTTAAGTATTCTGGCTCGATGCAGCAAAATCCAAATCTGCCCGTTGTGCTTTCATTTCCATAGGCCCTCTAGATTCTTAATTACCACACAGGCTAATTATGCAAAGTTCTGAATGGCACTAGCTTTGCATCGCACGTCTTTCCTCTGCTCCTCCCTGGCATTACTGTATTGGTTTTCCCCGACCCTGTCAGCCTGAGATTTAAATCCTTAACCTGACATTCATTGTGTTCTGTGTATCAGCCTTCTCTGCCTTTCTGAATTACGTGTCCAATAAAGTTCTCATTTCTGTCATAGGTCAGGACCGGTCTTTTATAAATTCTTAGGCTGGGACCATTTAAATTCTGTTTTTGATTTTATCCTGCCTCTTCAAATTATTTGCTTTGTAAGTGCTTTAACTTTTTGGTCTTTCGCCCTAGCTTCTTAGGCTATTAATTTTTTTTTTTTTCTAACCTGTGTGACCACTGAAGCAAATTTATGGAAAATTTCATTGACAATGAGGTAGCTTCATTCTGGAGAGAAAAGAGAAATGTTTGGAAGGTATTCAAATGGGAGTATATGCCAGACTTAGTGTGTGTGTGTGTGTGTGTGTGTGTGCATCTCAGAGCAGGTCACCCCTGGAATCTCCAGCTGTTAAAGCCTTTTGAGTTGGGCATGTGTATAATATTCTCCATCTACATATTTCCTCCAGCCATTTCTTTGGGTGTTTGTCTGCACTTTCTTTGGGACAATGTCTCAGTGTCCTCTGAATCCAACTGAGAGAAGGGGGGACAGGGGACAGGGGGACAGGGAGAAATATGGTCTTTGGTATAATTGTGCGGTGAAAAGCTTACGATATATGAACAGGCCAACACATTACATTATAATTGCTTTTTTATTGGGTGACTTCTCAGAATACTTTTGTTTCTTTGTTTTGAGTTGGAGTGGAAATTCTCCAATCTCATTTTATTAACATTTGCCTCCAAGTGAGACTTTTTTGGGCTGTGCCTACAAATTCTAATGATACATTGGAAACAAATTGTTTCTAGACTTTCCTCAAGAAGAAAGAGGTCCCAAAGCAATATGAAAAGTGGACAACGCCCAGCCCCTCTAGCCCCAGGCCCAGAAACAGGCTTGGGGCACATTTTGTGGGTATTCTAGCTACCACTGGGCACTCTCGGTAGACTCCTTCGGACCCTGGATCTCCCCTCCATTCATCTCCTTATCATATATACCTGTCCCTGACCTCTGTCCTTGAGGATTTTCTTTCTGCCAGTTAATCAATAAATATAGTCATGCAAATATGTTCAAAACTACTAATTACTCAGTGTGTTATCGCTTCTAGGTAAAATATTTGCATTTTAACAGAATCTTTCTAGAGACAATGCCCTAAATCAAAAAGATGTTACTCATGGTAGGGATTTCATTTGATCCTATGGGTATTTCCCAATCAGGCCAGGCTCAAAGCCAGCTTCTCTCTATTAGCACAAGAATAAACCAGTTCTTAGTAGCAGAAAATCTTTTTGAATATTTTTTTAAAAAGCATATTTATGTATTATATACATAGGTATTATTCACACACACACACACACACACACACACACACATCCCCCCCACCCCCAAGGGATAGCTTATTGATCCCAGAAGCTGTTGAATTTTTATATGCCATTTATGATTGTTCCTGCGATAGTGAAATATTCAAGGCAGATTTGATCTGTGTTTCTTAAAAAGGTCAAGTAGTTCTATATAACTTTAATCTGAAGACATTCCAACATGGTCTCTGCCAGTCCACAGGGAGTTAGACAGGTATATGTAAGTAATGGAGTCACAAATTGGAGACGGGCAAAGTGGTAACGCAGGAATCTAAGAAACCTGGTTCTGCATCAGTAGTTCTACTGACCTGAAATCTCTCCTCGAAGGGAACAATGGGACTCCACTGGGTCACTTCACTTGTACAAATAATCAGGTGCAATTCTGTTCCAGGATTTTTTCAGTGATTTCCCCCCTCCCCTTCATGAAATAAGGAATGGAGTATGATAATGGTAGTGGTTGGTTAGCCACAGCCAAATTCTGTCACATCACATGCTGAACTGTCTGATAATTTCATTGTCCCACTGAAAGACAGATTGAGACATATTTCAAAAAAGCGCTTCATGGTGACCTGAAAGGTTATGTATTTGAAGATGGCCATAGAAGAGCAGACAGTGCATACCATTTTGTGTGAATTTGAAAAGTTTTTCCCTTAAATTGTGGGGGAAGCTGGAAAAAAAAAGTGGCCAAATGCAGGGCTATTTTCTTTGCTAGAATAGTTGTTACTTTTTTCCTCTGGAAAATAAATAGGTTACTATCTATGTCTTTGTGTTTCTCTTCCTCAACTTTATTGTATGTCTTGTCAGTTTCACTCTTATAGAATTATATTTGACAAGAAAAGGACTGGATTTTGAGTTGGCAAAAAATAAAAAAATAAAAATCACATGCCCCAAATACCCAAATAATATTTAGTGGCATCTTCATTCTTTGTGTTTCTTTATGGAAATATAATTGTTTCCTGAGTGGAAGTTTCTGGAAATAGATACCTGACTTCCCCTACAAACTGCTGCTTGACAGATGATTTGGGGAGGATTACAGCACCCTCTTCTGAGGCTTTTGTAGCCTGGGGACTGTCCCCAAATGTAAACTCCATCTCCAAAGATAAATAGTATTGAGTCCTTTGGGATGGGCCACTGTGGGTGTATCGTGACAGATTTTCTATACTGGGAACCAGTGGAGAGAGATCAGATTAGTCTGGAGAATGCCTTTCATGAGTTTGAAAGGTCAACTATCTGAGCTCCTAATGGCCTGGAATCTTTAGTGGTATCCACAGGCGAAGATCTGAAGAGATACAATGTATAAGGCAGTAATGTGGACACCTCAGTGTCACAAAATGAATGAATGGTAGGACCCGGTTTTCAACCCTGTGGCTTTTGCTTGAAACACCTGACCTTTATGCTTCATTTCAGGTGTTCAGTCCCAGTCTATAGCTGCAGAGAGAATTTGGCTTGTGGAGTGTCAGAACAGAGATTAAGGAACTAGATAGGGGCTGAGTCCTAAAAAGAAGTGGGTTTGAAGCTATGTCTTGGTCTTTGGACTTCTTGGAAGCAATGCAGAGCTCTTTTCCCCCATAACTGCTTACCTACCTCTTGCTTTGGATCACTTACTCATTTTTTTCTGTTCTGCTTACATATCTTAAGAGAACTTTGGGGTGATAAAGTTTAGGTGACATCATCCCTTATCAAACAATAACACCTTCCCTTTTTTTCTAGAAATTGGATGATCTGTATGGTTCCTTCAACCCTTTCTGTGCCCTTCACCAAGAGCTATAGCCCCTTTGCTTGACACTCCTCCCCCATGTTTATAGATCATATTTTGAAATTCACACTGAGCTGTTCTATTTGACATGTACAGTTGGCAGGTATCTCTGTCAAGCCTAACTACATTTGTCTCAATATAACAAGACGCAAATAGCTTTCTTTGTTTTCTTCCATGTTTATTTCTATTTATTTATTTTTTCTTCCACTTTTAGACCTTTCCTGGCTTCCACCTCGAGTCTCCCTTTTTTTCTCACACTGCCTGGCATAATTCTACTCTGGAACACAGCCTATGGGTCCCAGATTTCCTTCCTTCCCTTGGGGTCCTCATGGTGCAAGTTAGAGACCAGATCTTATGGCTAAAGAAGGCACTGTATAGGGTGGGTCCAGGTAGGGATTAAGAAAGAGTGTAACCTGCTCATTGCTCCATCCATAGCTAGCTGACGATCTTAGGCAAATTGATTTATATCTCTGGTCCTTGTATTTCTTATCTTTAAAATGGAGCAGTCCCTATAAGATGGGAACTGACTTCCATTAAACTGGGTCTCAGAACCTTATCTTACTCGTGTCTCCCTGCAGAAGGAAAATCTGGAAGACCAAAAGAAGAATCCCTGAAGGGGGAGAAATGTACTGTTTTGGATTCATTTAAAGGGAAAGTTCAACATTTGAAGATGATCCTTCTCACCCCAACATGTGTATTAGTTTAAATACCAGAGCTTGTTTATATACATGTAGTCATGCAAGAGTGAGTAAGGATGATAAAACTGGAGTGTGTTGCTAAGAGCAGCAGGGCAATCAATAGGATTGCAAAGGTAATAACACCAATAGGTCTGGTTAAAGAGATGTCAACTGCACTTCATTTGAAAGTGAGTTCAAACCACAAAGGAGCAAGGTGGAATGAAGCACTGTGCTGCCTTATAGTAATCAGGTTTGATGCTGGCCTACGACTTTGGGATTCTCGTCTACATTTCCAAAAAATGCCTTCAGCTATCATGTTGTCTCCTGCAGAGAAATGGAAATTCCACAGACTGGGATGCATCCAGTGAACAGAAAGTTTTTCCTGCCATCAACACTAATAAATGCTTTATGGAAGATTCCTTTTGAAGGAATATACTTGTGGGTCTCACCCAGGCTGCACATTAGAATTACCTCAAGAGCTTTTAAAGGTCCAGATAGTCGGGCTTCATCTCTAACCAATTAAATCAGAATTTCTGGGAGTGGGAGTGCAGTAATCAGTATTTAAAAAAAAAAAAAAAAAAGCCCTTCAGGTTACTCTACTGTGTGGCCAAGGTTGAGAACCACTAGGTATAGACCTTGCTTCCCAAAGTGTGAGAATACTTTGAAGAGCTTATAAAAGACACAATTACTGACTCAAAATCCCAGGGGTTGGAGCTAGGGCATCTGTATTTTAAACAAATTCTCCAGGTGACCCTGACAACAAGAGTTGGAGGATAAATCCACTGGTAAACAAAGAGAAGAACTTTGGTGATAAATATCTTCCTCTGATGACACAAATAATTATAGTCTTAATGGCTTAGTGATAATTCTTATTAATGGTGATGTGTATAGCTAGACAGCCTTAGAGCAAAGACCAAGACTGACTTTAATTGCTGGGGGCTTCTGAGGGACCCTGTCTATATTCCTTATAGTTTTGAATAAATTGAGAAATAAAGGAGTCAAAATGGAGGCTACGTCTCATCTTTATTTCTACTGGAACTGACACTAGGCTTGGCCAAGAGAGGCAAATGGCCCATCACTATAACCCAGATAATCAATCTGGTCATTGTAAGATGTTTTTAGACCCCACCATTGCTTGCTGGAATAACTGGGAATGCCATTTTATTGAGGGTATCTCATGCCCACAGTGAGAAGGATGGAGGTGAGCTGAACTCAACATGCTCAGTTGTTCCTACCAAATTCAAGCAAATGAATCATTCCACTGCCCCATTGTAATGAGGAAAATCAGCTATTTACTAGGAAGATCTTTCTCTTGTGGAAACTGGGAGAAGAGAATAGATGTTTCTTTGACTCATTAGGCAACCCTGTACTTTATTTTCTCTTGCCCACGTTTTGTTCTCCGAGGTCTGGAGGATTCTGGAGTGCTCAAACTAGGCTGGGGATTGGATATGTGGAGCCTGAGCGGAGTTTGGGGCTAGGGGAAGGCAAATGTTCTTCCATCACTGGGATGATCAACCCTCTGTATTAAATCCCCACTGTCTAAGCTGATAGAGTGATCTCTGCTTTGTGAGTGGATCATGACTGATAGAGCTGGTGTTTTATGTTTATCATTTTATTTCATCTTCTCAGCAACCCCGTTATCTTTGTTTTACTCTACATTCATTTTACAGATGAGTCCATGAAGACATAAAAAGGTTAAATAATTAGCTTAATTGTTTCTAGAAGGATTGGAACCAAGAATTCAAACCCAGTTCTGGCTGAATGTGAAGTGGACAGTTTTCCCATTGTTTTGTGTTCCACTACTCTGCACAGAATAAAGAGCCAAGATAGGGATTTTCTCTTTTTGTTAAAGCTCTCATAAGAAGTTCCACTCTGAGAAGGTGCAGGAGGGTGACCGAGCACATCTGTTCCCTGCACACATCTCTAAACTCCTGCCCTTGTGCATTTCACTGTCTATAAACATCACACAATCACAGACCTTAGAGCTGAGAGGGCCTGAGCCAGATCATCTGGCCTGGCATCTTGCCTTCTGGCAGGCAACCACTAATTATCTTTATTTTTCCAAATGAGGCTGCTGAGCACTGAGAAGTTGTGTGACTCGCCCAAGATGACACAGCAAGGAAGGGATAGTGCAGGCTCAGGCTCTGGGATTCTGGGGGGTTGACTTCAGTTCTCTCCAAAAGAGCCAAAGAAGTCAACGAAAGACAAGGCTGTGAGCTCGTTTTTCTGGGATCATTCCAGAAGAGTTACTCCTGTGCTTTTCATCAGCCTTCCCACCTAGCTCTGAAGGCAAGCAGTGGGAGAGCTGCTGACCGGGGAGTTTTCAGCCTCATTCACCCTCCTTCTGCCCTTGTCTTCCTCATCGTCCTTAATAATGGTGAACAGTCTTTTCCAGTCTGCCTTAGCTAGGAGTGCAAGGGAAGGACCTCGAAACCGTCTGATTCCATGGCGCACAGGTCTGAAGAATGCCCAAGCTGAGTTGACAGCATGTGATGCAGAAGGCTGGGTCCCTCTGCCCCACTACCAGCTTTCCAATTCCTAACAGTCCCGCAGCCCAGCCAGAAGGAGCACATTATAGACGGATGTGCAAGAAATCATCTTGTCACTGGCATGTGCAGTATCAGACGACAGCAGATTCAGACACATGCTCTTAGTTTCGCACAAGTGGTTTTGGGAGGATACTCTAATGTTCTCTGACGGCCTCGGGGGAGGTTACAGACCCCTGACGACTCCCCTCTGGCGCCAGCCCTCAGCTTTCCACACTCTTTCTCTTCCCTGCTTTATAGGCTGTGTCCTCCTCTTTGACTCCATCTCTTTTACTTTACCTTCCTCTTCTTTCCTCTTTGTCCTGTTCTCAGTTCTCATTTTTCATTTTTTTTTTTTTTTTTTGGTTCTTTGACCATTCATTTAGATATTGGCTTCATCGAAGCCCCAGTCCACTGGACAGCTCTGCTGGAATGTGTGATCATTTCGCCAATGTATTACATTGTCAAGGCTGACTCTTGCTGTGCTCCACCCAAACCCACCTCTCCAGTGGTCTTTCCCATCTCAGTGCATGGAAGCCGGTGTTCCATCTGTTCAGACCAAAACGTCTGGGGCCACCCTTGACCTCTCTCTTTCTATCAGACAGCATATGCAGTCCATTTGCCAATCTCATGGGACCCATTTTCAAGACATCCCCAGAATCCAATCCCTTCTTAGCACATTTCAGTTATCGCCTTGGTCCAAGTCTCTCAGCTGGATTATTAAAATAGGCTTCCAACTGGCCTCCCTCCTTCTCTCCTTTCCCCTATGAACTGTTCTCATCACAACAGCAGACCCTGTTAAAATTGGTCAGATCATGTCACATGTCACCCTTCTCCGGACTCTGTTGGTTCCCCATTTCACTCACAAGAGAGGCTTTGGTCTTTTTTTTTTTTTTTTTAGGTTTTATTTATTTATTTGACAGAGAGACAGCAAGAGAGGTAATGCAAGTAGGGGGAGGGGGAGAGGGAGAAGCAGCTTCCAGCTGAGCAGGGAACCCAATGCTGAGCTCAATTCCAGGACTCTGGGATCATGACCTGAGCAGAAGTCAGATGCTTAATGACTGAACCATCCAAGTGCTGCAGAAGGGCTTTGGTCTTAATATGGTCTCTGAGTCCCTAGCCTCTCCACTCTGTCTCCGAGCTCATCAACTCTGCTCCATCCACACTGGCCTCCTTGCACATCTATCTATCTTTCTTTCTTTTTTTTTTTTTTTTTAAGATTTTATTTATTTATTTGACAGAGATCACAAGTAGGCAGAGAGGCAGGAACAGAGAGAGGGGGAAGCAGGCTCCCTGCTGAGCAGAGAGCTTGATGTGCAGCTCGATCCCAGGACCCTGGGATCATGACCTGAGCCAAAGACGGAGGCTTTAACCCCCTGAGCCACCCAGGCGCCCCTTCCTCATCTTTCAGCATGCTCTGGATACTTCCATCCCAGGGCCTTTGCATAGGCTATTTCCTCTCCCTTCCTCAGCTATATGCATGGATCACCCTGTGGTCCTTTAAGTCTTTTCTCAGATGTCACCTTCTCAGTGAAGTCTTCTTTGAACACTCCGTTTAAAGCTGCCTCTTTCTCACTGCCTGTCACTCTCATCCACTGGACTCTCTTGCATTTTCTCCACAGTACACATCACAGTCTCATGTTCTATATACTTTTCTTATTTGTTTATTAGAATCACTCATCTCTATTGCTCTTCCAACTTGCCCCATTCCCATCAGAATGTAAGCTCCCTGAGGGCATGGATTTTCATCTGTTTTGTTCAGTGATTTATCTCATTTGTTTGGACAATTGCCTGTCATGTAACATATGCTTGGTACTTTTAGTTGAATGAATGAATGGATGAATGAATGAATAAGTGACTGAATGGATTATCAAGCATCTACTGTGACCCAGGCATGGTATTAGCATTCAGGCATATCTCCGTCATTTGTTCATTAATTTTTCCTTTAACATATACTCATTGAAGACCCATAAGTGTGTGTGTCTTTGAGAATGTTTTAGGACATTCTCTTCACCCATTAACTTATTTCTCTTTCCATAGCTCTGTTTTTTTTTTTTTTTTTTCCTACCTCCACATCAACCTCTGGATATCTTTCTCCCTTTTAAATACCTGCTCTGTTCCTACCAATTATCTTCATCCTCCTCTTTCTGTGGAGCCCTACTTCCTGGTGTGATGTGACAGACATTATACAGTCTGAGAAAGTCCCCTAACCTTTCCATAGGGGTTTGGTTTGGCTTCAGGTGTCGTCCCAACCCACTGGATTCGGGAGTGGGTGGATGTACTCGATGATCATGCTACTCTGGTCTTCCGTATCCCTGTCCCTACATAACCCCTACTGGAATGTAAGGAGAGGCTAAGGATTAAACTCTTAAGTTTCTGATTCTACAGCAAACAGTGCATTTAGGCGGCTTTCACTCCCATATTGTTTATGATATTTCTGCCCAAGAATTTATGAAATTGAGTCTCCAAGTAGATATCCCCCCGCAAAAAAGAAGAAGAAATGTTAACACATGCATAATATCATAGTAACATTAACAAAAGTGTATGTGGAAGGAAGAAAAATATTACTTGTAAATCAAACTGCATTTGTCTATATTTCCTTTCTATTCTAGCCCCCAATCATACAAAACTTAATGTGGTTATATTCTATATTTTCATGTTTTTATATAACCTCGATAGTTACTATTTTTAATGACTGCACACTACTGCATTTTCTTGATCATAAGATGCTACTGATTTTAAAATGCACCATTGCTTTCATAACGGCTTTTCAACGAAGAAAATAAATGCTATGTTGAATGCAAGATGCAGTCTAATTCCAGAAACGTGGAAAATTTAGCAAAAAAGTTCTCTTAAAATGGAGAAAAATAAATAGTTCATAGTATGTATATTTATTTTACACTGGCATTTACTTTACATTTATATTTTCATAATTTACTACAAATAACCCTGCTTGGAAAGTCTTTGTGCCTATAGTTTTTATCTTTGAATTATTTCCTTGATATAAATTTACAGGGATGCAAGTAAACATTTTTATAGTTTTGAAGCATATTGCCATGATATTTTTCAAAAGGGTTAAAACATTTTAGTCTGTTACCAAGAATGCATGGTTGAGTATCTGTGCTTAATTGCAGCCCTTCTCGCATTAGGTTTTATCATTTTTTTTTAATAATTTTTTATTTTTTATAAACATATATTTTTATCCCCAGGGGTACAGGTCTGTGAATCACCAGGTTTACACACTTCACAGCACTCACCAAAGCACATACCCTCCCCAATGTGGGTTTTATCATTTTTTGTTTGATTTTGTCTTGTGCTAATTTTATATGTAGATGATTTATATTTGTATTGTTTTGATTATTTGAGAGATGGGTGTAAAATATATTAATAGAAAATTTGGTGATTGTCTAAACTCCTAGTAAAATGTGTAGTTATTGACAAGGTGGTATAAGATTATCTTATTTAGGTGACAGGGACTCAAATTTGTTCTTCAAAATTCTGGCCTTTGGCTGGGGTGGAGGACAAGATTCAATTAATAGAATCATTGAAAAAGAAAAATCAATTTTTGTTTCTGAGAACAAATTTAATTAGACTTTTGTCATTTCCTAAGGACCTTTAAAGGAAGGTACTATACTACAATCTAAGCTTGGAATTTTAAAAAATCTCTGTTGGGAGCTTTGATGCTGTTTGTTTCTATTATAGAAGGTAAGGAATGCATCATTCCAACACATGATAATAGCAATAAACATTTATATATAGCATTTACCATTTGCTGGACAGAGTTCCAATCACTTTCTATAGTCGTCAAATTCTCACAATGACCCTGTGGGATAGATATTATTATTATTTCCATTGATGGATGAGGAAATTGAGACACAGAAAAGCTGATCTATCTAGTAAGGTAAAACACTGGGAAACAAAGCCAAGCAGTTTGGCTTTGAGTCTATTCTGTAAACCACATCAAAGTACTGCCTTCTGTGGGCATGACACACTGTAGGATAGACGGGAGGCTGGAGAAGTTGATGTACATGCTAGATCCTCTATGCTAACAGGCTCACTTCCCATTTCTGGGATGGGAGGAAGAGATTTATTCTCTTGCCAACTGAGAGCACATTTTCTAGCTGCCTCTGTTTTTTGACTCAAGTGCAGAGCCAAACACCCTGATCATGTCTTTTGCCCTTGGAGATGGTCCCTGCATCATACCCTTCTCTTATACCGCATACCTTCCCTCCTGTGTTGTCAGTGGGTGTCTTTCAGTGAGGCAGATGTTTGAAACACAGGGACTTGCTAAAATTAATGTAAACGTTCCAAATGCTGCAGCATCTGGGATGTTTCTAGAACATTTTATTTCTCTACTGGACAGAATGGTGAACTTTGAGCCAAGAGAGGCCTTTTGTTTTTGGAACAAACAAATCATTTCAACTAGTTAATTTAATGACAACTATTCCATTGCTCTTCAAAGCTTATCATTTTATGCCTTTCCTCTGGGCTTTTATGTCATATGCAAATACCACCTCTGTGTTTGGTTGTCAAGAATTAGTAATATGTCTTATTTATATGAATTTTTTTTCTTGTTTGGAAGATAATTTGGCCCAATGATTAAGAGCACAGGTTTTAGAGTCAGAAAGACCTGGATGAAATCCTAGTTCTGCCCTCTCTCTTTCTGTGACCTTAGACAAGTAATTTCCTCAGGTAGGAAATCAAGATAATACTATCCTGCCTCCTTAGGCTTGCTGTAAAGATTAAATAAAATTAATGAGCTAATGTTTATAAAGTACACAGTTAGTACATATTGTGTTCAATAAATTAACTCTGATGATGCATATGCAATACAATTTAAATAAAAAGTAATAAACTTTTAAGTATAGTCAAAACTTGGAACTCTTTTGGGAAGTGTTTCATTATTTTCTTGTTTCTCTTTCTCTAAATGAAAAACTCCCAGCCTCTCTCATTGTTTAATTTTGTGATCCTTCCACTCCAAATATTTTCTCTAAAAAGTAGGATGAATTAAGATTTATTTTTGTGGAACATTTAAAAAAAATTTTAAATAATGCCACAGGGTTTTTTGTTGTTGTTGTCGTTGGTTTTTGTTGTTGTTGTTGTTTGTTTGTTTGGTGAACATTAGAGATATCCGCCCCTTGCCCACTGTCTAGAGGTAGGAGATGGTATTTCTTTTAGTGGTTTTACTTCCAAGGAGTGAAATTTTCAAATTTCATGTTGAAAATGGTCTGAAGAGAAAAAACACTTCTCCTTGAAGGTGGGACCCCATTACCTGATGTTATCATCAGGAAGGGCCCCTCAACAGGAGAAATGGGTGGTGGACGTGTGAGTCCCGGAGTGTGGCAATGGCCTTTGTGTTTGTTCATGTCTAATGGCCTCCAGTGCTGGGTACAAGGTACCACTCACAGAGCATCAATTACCCAAACATCATCCCCACCCTTGCATTTTTAACCAGCCTCAAGGGCATCCATATTTGGGGGACAGGAGATGTGCCTCTGGAGACCAGTCAATGGCTACAGGTGTTTAGTGAAAAAGGTAAGTTGAGGGTATGTTGGAGATAACTCATTGTTTGTTAACTAAGCAGGACTCTTCCTTGAGAGAAGGCTTTATCTCTCAAGGCTTTATCTTGATGGCAATTCTCATGGGGTGGAGGCAGTGATGCAGGTGATGATGGAAAAATGACTCCATCGCTGAACAATTCAGGGGAAGCCCAGTATGATGAAGGGGATAACTTGGTTGCTGTTGTCGATGAAATTCTGCCTGGGATGCCAGCCTGAAGACACTGGTCTGGCAGCTGCTTTTGGTGTTAGTGAGAGATTTTGAATGGCCGCTGCCAGATAACAAGTGTTCAGAGCATGCTGGCCCAGGTGTGACTACCCCTGGTGGTGTGTTGGCACCAGTAGGAAAGCATAGCAATTTCCCTGGCTCCATTTCCAAGGGTCATGGGGCCATGAAAAATCTCCAGGTCATTTGGCATGGTTCCATTCACCCTTTATGCTCACTTTCCTGCCATCCCTACTTCTGAATTGACAGTTTGAACTCTAAGGAGAACATTAGTACCCTCTCTTACTCTACTTAATGTGCAGCACAGTTTAACTGGAAGAGGACTGTGCTCATCATCTTGGACTTGGCTATTGTCTCAGAAAAGGATGAACCTTATGCATATGCATCTCAGCCAAAGTGGGGGCTCCGGGTAGACCACAGGGCAAGTCATTGGGGCCCCCATCTGGAGAGGACACTAAAATAGCACCGGGAGTGCAAGGAAGACAGTGTCAAATTGATCAGTACTCCACTCAGGGCAGAGACAAAACTGGTTTGTCATGATTGTGCTGCTCGGGGTGGGAGGCTGATCACCTGAAGAGGCACACTTGGTAATGAAGGGTGATTCCTGAATTACCTTCTATGGAGGATGCAAGTTTTTAACTGGCTTGCTGAGTACGATGTGGATGTTTGGGCCAGAGCATAGTTGCTGGGGACCTTACAGAGAAGATGGATTACTACCACCTCTTCTAATCTTCCTATCTAAAGCTCTCAGCTGCTCTACTTAACTAACATTTTAATGTCTTTGGGAAAAGAAGACAAGTTGTAAGTTTGCTTAGGGCACCCACATGACTTGGCCCAGCCCTTCATCCTGGCTGGCAGAGGTGACAGAAGCCACCTTCACTTCTTCCTGGCTGCCTCCTTGAGTCATTGCTCATCACCTGCCAGCTTCTGTATCCTCCAAAGTGTGAAGAAACTTGTCTGAGTGGTTTTGTCCCGGATTTTCCAAATTCATCTGGAATTTCCTTCTCCTGTGATAACCAGGACTCTTGTCTTTTGTGTACCAGGCTTTGTAAAGAGCCTGGTCTAGCTGTTGTATCTTAAGGTGTTCCTTAATTCTCAGAGCTGATAGTATATACCATTATTTTATTTTCCTGACAAGCATTTATTGAGTGCTTGTTATATGTTAGTTGCCATTGTATACCTTACCAACATTTCAGATTCAACAAGTCTCTGGATAAATCTATACCCAATCTCTGGAAAACTTGCTTTTCTTAATTTTCTAAGTTTGTATGAATGGCACCAGCCTTCTTTCCCTGGCACTCAAGATTAAAACCTTAGGGTAGTCATTAATGCCTTCCTTTTTTGATGATGTCACTTACTTTAGCAATTTTTAAAAACTTTTGTTATTTTTATAAAAATGTTACACATTTCTCCTAGAAATATTAGAATATACACTGCCTAAAAGTGGGAAAAAAATTACTTGCTATTTCAAAACAGTAGCCAAGACCTGATGTTTCTGCCTTCCTATGTTCTGTCTCTGTCTTTTTGAGATTTTACTTATTTGAGAGAGAGGAGAAAGAGAGAGAGAGAGAGCGAGAGAGAGCGAGCACAAGCAGGGGGAGGGAGAGGGAGAAAATCAGGCTTCCCACTGAGCAGGAATCCTGAGATGGGGCTCCATCCCAGGACCCTGAGTATATGATCTGACCTGAAAGCAGATGTTTAACCATCTGAGCCACCCAGGTGCCCCATATGTTCTCTTGTATTAAGGCTTCTTCTCTTGTCTGCACGGCCACCATCCAGTACCCTTCCTGCACTTAACTTCTCATATCTGAATGATGCCAAACTAACCAGGTACCTACAGCTCTCCACATTCCAGTGTCCAAGGGACCCACTTTTGTGAAGGTATAGAATTTTCAGTAGAAGACTACATGAACAAGAATGAAACTTAGCTTCTTACATTTTCTCAATAAACAAACAAACAAAAAAAAGATCTTTAAATTTTATTTTGGAGAGAAAGAGTATGAGTGGGAAGGCATGGGAGGAGAGAGAGGAAGAGAGAGAATCCCAAGCAGGCTCCCTAGTGAGTACAGAGCCCAACATGAGGGTCAATCCTATGATCCTGAAATCAACCTGAGCTGAAATTAAAAGTCTGATGCTTAGCTGACTGAACTACCCAAGCGCCCCTTTCTCAACAATTTTTTTTTTTTTTAGGATTTTATTTATTTATTTGAGAGAGAGAGAGAAAGAGAGAGAGTAAGAGAGAAAGATCATGAGCAGGAGGGAAAAGCAGAAGGAGAGGCAGACTTCCAACTGAGCAGGGGACCTGATGTGGGGCTCGATTCCAGAATCCTGGGATCATGACCTGAGCCAAAGGCAGACACTCAACCCACTGAGCCACCTAGGTGCCCCAACAAACTTAATACTTTCTTTGCACCTCTAATAGTTATTGTAGGGTTATAGTTCTTAAATCTATTTAAGGATCTACTTCTTAAGAACATGAATGTATTGTTGGAGTTTTGCTTGAGATCTCTAGGAAAAAATACCTTGGGACAATAAACTATTTCTGTGGATCTGTAATTTATGCTGCTCCCTGCTTTGACATATCTCATGCATATATGCACACATTACCTCCATTGCAGACTCTGTGTTGTGGAGCCCTAATGCTGAGGACCTACTACGTGTCAGACACTTTGTGTATGCTATCTCTTGTGTGGTCTTCACAATACTAGTAGTTATATTTTTTTATTTCTGTTTTGAGATAAGGAATACACAAAGATCTTAAATGATGTACCCAAGATTACAGTTTCAAAACCAGGTCTTGATAATCAGTTAAATTCTCCCTTCTTAGGGAGAGTCTTGAGAGATCAGAAAATCCAAGGGGCACTTCCTAACTTAATCTCTTTCTGGTAAGATGCACTCTCTACCCATTTTCTGATAGTAAGACTTGTCTGTAGATTCTATAAACTGTCCTTTTAAATCCACTCCAATATTTAAATAAAGAAGAAGCTGGGACTCATTAATTTTTTTGTTTTAAAGCTATGTTTCATGGAAGAAACAATTTGGACCAGGAAAACACAAAACAAAACAAAACTGAAAGGCAAAAAAAATTCCCAGTGGATCTTTTCAACTATCAGAGAATCTCATTATCTCCTCCCCAAAAAAGCTGATTCTGAGTGAGTCAGCTCCATGATGTACCATCATCTTTTAAGAAGGGAGCTGCAAAATGGATGGATTTGTGCTGTGAGGTTGTTTCACGTAGTTAGGAGGTCCGGTCAGACTGGATAAGTAATACCTGCCTCAAATACACCTGGTGAAAATACCTGATTACAATTTTTTTTTCTGATTACAAATTTAAATAGGAACGAGGAAAAAGTTGATTGAGTTGTATGCATCCCCAGCACCCATCCCCATGTCTAGGATATATGTTTCTCTTAACCTTTTCTAGCCTGAGACAGGCTACTAGGACAAGTAAGATGTAGGCTTTGCCCTTTTACATAGAAAGCACATTCTCTCACACACATATCCCAATGTATGATAATCAATTTGCTTAGTACAGTAAGTCCTAAATTAAAGTTTCTTATTTTAATTCAATGTGGATGCTTTCCCACTCCTGTAGGTCTGCACCTACAGGAGGGAGAAACTTGGGTGTTCGTGTGGTATTATGGTATTATTTCATTTTCCTTCTCACCTCTTCCCTACCAAACTCAAGTTTGTCTGAAAACTTCTTCTTTTACATCTTCTTTTTTTTCTCTAATAAGTGCAGTATTATTTTAGAGTTGCATGTAAATTCCTTTAAGAAGATATCAAACCTCCATTGATAAAAAAGTGAACTCAAGTACAATGAGATTAAGTAACTGGCCATTAGCAAAGATAAGATTCACTATTAGGATTGTCTGATTTCAAATACTTTGTTTTTCCTGTCTCAAGAAGGATCATAGTAAATTCTTCTAAAAAATCATTTAATGAGGACAGCAAATCATGACTTCTGTCAGTGAAATTCAGCTTGGGTCTTCCTAAGCTGATCAGATACCAGCATTCTCCATGTTCCAGGTAACAGTATGCACATTCCCTTCTCTCTTTGTGTGGTTCTCTGTTGCCACATGATACAGGAGCTGACAAATGCTAGTGGGTCTGAAGGCTTTCATTTGTTTATAGCCTGGATATATTTCCATAGATAGCCTGGACATATCCTGGGGAAATGGACCCCTTTTTTCCAGACTAGAGCCAGTACCTCTGGGGAGGAGAGCCACGGTGATGTTTCCTTAGCCTTGGGCTCTCAGATTTGCTATGAACAGAAGGTGCGTTTAGAGCTCTCTGTAATGACTGGGATTCTTTTTTTCTACTGGATCTTTGGTGTGAAACCATGGACTTGAAGACCCATGACTCAGAGCCATTCAAGTACGCAGCATACGAAGAGCGAAGGGCATATCTACTGAGTACCCTGACTCTCTAGTGTGATACCTGTCATTTAGATACTTTGCCATTTTCCCCCTCTGCTCTCAGGAAATGCTTTGCTTTTCTGCCTTCAAAACTTTACCTTCTTCTGTGTGAGGATTTCAATGATGGCAGGAGAATGAAAGGATTGTTTTTCTATTGCTTACACTCTCTCTCTTTAGCACTCTTGCTTCCTGTTCTGTGGCAGACAGAAATGGCCTCCGCACACACCACAAGCAGCCTAGAAGGTTTGGAGGGCAAGATTGAGGGGGCAGCATACTCTAATCAAGGGAGTAATTGCAGAAGACTCTGGGGGTCTTTGTTGTCACCATTGCGTACCTGTCCTTCGGGGTCCATCTTCTCCCTCTCCTCTCTCATGTGGCAATAGTACCCATCCCTTAGGTTTTTATGTTCTTCTCCTCCTCTCTGTTGCTAAAATCCTCCAGAGGCCCTTTAGAAAACCCTATTCTGTAATTCTTCCTACTCAACTTTTATACACAGGGCAAGGTTATAATGGCATGTGTAAAACCCCACCCACTCCAGCTTCCCTAAATCCTTAGAAAAATAACGTGAAATAATGCTGTTGTTTTCGGGGGAGCATGTCATTTGTTTTACCGGTCTGTAGTTGATTAATTTGCAAATGATATTCCCAATAAAGTGCTTAGAAGTAGATAATTACAACTATATTAACAGTTCCCGGGGAAGCAGATGGTATTCTGAGGAGCTGCCATGTAGCATTAGCGCTGATGCTCCACTGTAATGTACCATCTACCCCAGAAAACCACAAACAACAAGCGCAAATCCTGCTGATATTCCAGATTGGGAGGAAATTGTGCTTTTGCCTCACATTCCATTCTTATCGGAATTTTTATGTGTGTTTTCTTGATCGCTACAGTGCTCAGTGAACTGGTACATTTTATGTTGAGTCCCATAACTCTCCAACTGTAATTCTGAATTAGCCCCATATTAAGCCTGCACGAAGCAAGTTTTTAAACTGTTCATCAGTGTTCCTCCTACCATGCCAGATATTTTTAAGAGTAGATTATCTCTGTACAAACATATAATTTCAATTTCCTAAATTACCTGAGCCAACATGCCATGTTAGATAATCAATGAAGAATTTTTGGATGCAGAGGAATCTTTTCCGTGTTCTTTCTTTTCCTGTGACATACACACGTACACATGTTCATGTGTGCACAGCTATACACACACACGCACACGTGTATGCATGTGCATACACACTCTTGTCAAGTTAGCAGCACATTTTGTTAAGCTACCTGATAAAAAGGGATAATTTTTCAGCTTGTAGCTCTCAGGAGAAAAGTGACAATGTCATGCATTCCCATCTGTACATCTACATGCTGGGAATTGTCCTTCTTGAGTAGGCTGGAGTTCTATGTGTTAATAAACAACAGGCCATGGGAGTGAGTCAAATATTCATTTGTGTTCTGGTCAGCCAAAGACTGTGGGACCATGGAGAAAAATCCATGGGTCACAAAGAACAGGTTATAAGTATGACCTGGAGCCTCTTTTGTGGCCATTGCTTGATCGTTGCTGTAAGTCAGGCTGGCAGTAGGCTTCCAGCAAGGACTAGACTCATTATATCAGGGATCTGCCTTCAGTTGTCACTATTGCTGAGTCACTGCTGGCCTGGGGAGGCTCTGGCCTGGAGAGGCTCTGCACTGGCAGTAGACCTGGAATGAGCACTCTTTTGCCCAAGTTCATAATCATTTCTGCGAAGAGAGTAGGAAAGGATGGATGGTGACCATTGTTTTCTCTGCTTTCCTTGGGTGAGAATGGGCTGGGAGAATATGTGTGGGTTGCTGTGTGCTTTGTGCTGATTTAAAGCTGTCTCAGAGCATATGCTCACTGGCTTTTCTAGAGTAGGCCTTGTGGTTCTTGCTGGGGGCTTACACATTAGGGGGCTTAGTTGGATATGAAAGTAGGCTCCAGGACTCCCAACAAGTGGCCCAATTATCACCATAAGCCTTTTTACTGTTGATGTACACTTGAAGGTTTTAGTTTCAGCTGCCATTTTTGGGGAGAGCACCAGGCACTGTGAGGAATACTTTGAATATATCATCCCATTTAATTCTTACAATATGCTATAAAACAGACAATGGCTACATTTTACCAAAGAAGAAATACAGTTTCAGAGATGTTAATAAACTTGTCCAAGATCACAGAGCTAATAAGTATCAGAGTTGAGATTGGAACTCTAATCTGCCTGTTACCAAAGCTTAGTCTCTTAACTGTGACATTATTCAGCATAGTTGTTTTATGAAATTAATTAGGTGAGCTTAAAAAAATCACCTAGAATGTTTTTATAGTTCTGTGCAGGTGCATGGGTAAGGGAACAATGCGCATCTTTGATTTTCCATTGGCTGTGCTCAAGGATCAAGGAAGTAGAATATGGAAAGGCATGAGGGGTAGGTTGGCTTGAATGGAGGTTGAGGTTGGATGGGGAAAGGTCTTGAGAGTCATATGGTATGGTTTGGGCAGCATCCTGCAGGTGGTAGAGAAGCTGTGGGTGTTTACGCAAGTGAGTCCCATGATCAGACGAGAATTTTAGAAAGGGTTTAGAAAGAGGAAGCTTCTGGAAAAGGTGGGGCAGTAGACAGGCTATCTAGTTAGGAAGGCTTTGGAACATTCCTTTGAGTAATGTAAAGATGCTGGCTGGCGTAGGTGATGAAACAGTGGGGGGTAGCACCATGGAGGTAGAATATGCCAGCATAAGAATGACAATAGCTAATATTTATTGTACTATGACTGTGTACTGATCATTGTCATAAGCATTAATAAGAAATGTATGAACTCATTTAATCTTCCTGACACCCCTGTGAAGCAAGCTATATTATTTCCCCCATGTTACAGAAGAGAAGATGCAGAGATAAAGAGTGCCCATGGTGACATCATTTATAAGTGGCTGAGCTGGATTCCATCTCTGGACTTCTCACCCCAGATCTTGAGACATGGCTAGCATGGCATCAGAAGCAACACATCTTTCCTTAGATGTGCAGCCATAGGGACACATCTAGCTTTACCTAGGAAAAAATGCATGGAGGGCATGTGGGAAGGTAATTGGCATTAGCAGGTATGACTGCATCTGTTTGTGTCCCTTTCTGTATCCTGGCAGCTCTTTCAAGGCTGTCTTTTGGGGAGAAACATTCAGCTTTCTTTCTGTTTATCTCACTTAGATAGGAATTAGCTCCTCTATTGTTGTCTTTAGTGAAATTGAGATCAGGAACCTGGGTTCAAGACTGTCTCTGTAACTTATAAAAACGTGTTTTAGGGGACGCCTGGGTGGCTCAGTTGGTTAAGCAGCTGCCTTCGGCTCAGGTCATGATCCCAGCGTCCTGGGATCGAGTCCCACATCGGGCTCCTTGCTCAGCGGGGAGCCTGCTTCTCCCTCTGCCTCTGCCTGCCTCTCTGTCTGCCTGTGCTCGCTTTCGCTCGCGTTCTCTCTGACAAATAAATAAATAAAATCTTAAAAAAAAAACAAAAAACGTGTTTTAGGACATATGACGTCAGGTCTCTGATTTTCAGGCTTCTGCTGGTTAAAGTGAAGATGATAATATTCATTCATCTAGTTGTGCTGTCAAGAAATGGATAGTGAGCCCCTAGTATGAGCCATGTATCTACTAAGGGACATACTGGGATAGCAAGATATGAAAAAGTCACAGTGTGTGCTCTGAAGGAGTTCAGAATCTTCCTTCTGATATGAGTATGTAAATAAGCAATTGTAATTCAAGAAGATAATATTCATGACAGCTTTAAAAAAATCTGAAGTGCTTTAAATGCTATGCTCTTATTATTATTGACTCTATTAGGGAGAGTGAGAAGAGAAAGTCAGAAAATGCCAGAAAAATCTGGGTCGGGGTTGTGCTCCCTGCATCTCCAAGGCTCCCAGTGGGAGAGGTTCCAAGAGTACAGGCCCCTTCAAGGAGGGCTCCATGGCTCCCGCCTGCTTTTGACCTTTGTGGAGAGTGCTTGCGTGAACACACTTCATTTTCAAAAGTTTAAAAATACGCACTTGGAATTGGAGATGATCAAGCATGAATCCCAGACCATAAGTGTGTGGGAGAATTGTGCTGATCTGGGGGGTATGCAAGGCCACGTGCTCCTGTGATTTGACGTCAGCACCGTCCAGCAGGCACACAGCGTCTGCCCCTCTGCATGGTCAGTCTGTGATGCAATGTGTTTTCATAGCCTGTGAATCAGTTCCCTCTAGGAAAAGAAACACACACACACACACACACACACACACACACACAACCATCCCATGCTGATTAGCTGGATATACCACTGTTGAAATGCCTGATTTTGCAATATTTAAGCACTTTCTCAGCTAAGATGGTGAAATAGGGTAAGTAGAAAATAAAAAGCCACATGTACTTATTAGAATCAAGCCCTTTCCGTTTTGAATGTTGACCTTTGAGGTTCCAAATTGGGCAAGGGAGTAATTATCAGGAATACCTTGATAAAAGGTTGGATGATTACAATTTAGGAAAACAACCTTATATTTATAAATCCTTTGTATTTGGGGAGCTTTTCATATCAATTATCTAATTTAATCCTTCATGGCAGATCTGCAAAGTAGATGGAATGTTCATAATTAGATTATAGATGAAGACACTCAGGGTGGAGAGCTTTTGACCTGTCCAAGGCTCTTATACCAAAGACAAAGGGGAGAAGGAAGAGGGTAAAAGAAAGGAATAAGAATACATGTGGAGTGCCTACAATGTGCCTGGAGCTTAATGCATCATTGAATTTAATTTTTCACACAGTCCTGGGAGACGTTGGTATGGTGAGTATTCTCACTCCCATTTTACAGACAGTTAAACCAAGGTGCTGTACATTTAATAATGAGAGGCTGAGTTGGGGGTTCATGCCCAGATTTCCTTGATTCCAAATCTGTAGTTCTTTCTCTACATTTCCAACAGTCTTTGATTCTGCGCTCCTACCAGTGAACTGTTTTGAGCATTTACCTCCAATAAGTGTGTATTTATTTATACACAAATTATTTGCATGTACTACTGTACTACTTTATGAACATTATAAAACATATACAGGAAATAAAAACATAAAGATGTATACATATTATCAGAACACATACAGTTTTCTTTCTGCACCCAATTTTGAAACAGCCAACAGGGCTATGCATTTTTCTTGGCAAGTAAGGAGCACAAAGTTCAATCTATGGCTTGTTTTCTTAGAAAAATCCACTAGACAGTATAGGGATACTTTAGGGAAGGATTTCTCAACAATAGCACTATTGGCATTTTGGACCAGGTACTTTTTCCTTGTGAGGAGCTGTACATTGTAGGGTATTCAGTGGCCTCCCCAGCCTTCATCCACTAGATTCCGGTAGCAACCTCTCCCCAGTCTGACAACCAAAAATGTCTGCAGACATTGCCAAATGTTCCCTCTTGGAAGTGGGGCAGAGAAATTACCTCTAGTTGAGAACTACTATTTTAGGATAATCAGTAGGGATGGTCTCCTCTTTGCTAATGCTCAAAGAAGAAAGGATCAGGCAGCCCCAGTTTGGAAGATGTTTTTCCTTGCCTATTGAAATTCATCCAGAAGACCCTTGGGCTTGGTTCCAGCCTGTATCCAGCAACTCCTAAGGCTGGCCCACTAGAACAGAGGTCCAGCTGTTTGGTGATGATATCAGCCCTTGGAAGGCTTCTGTCCCTATGCTTATCACATCTAATTTTAACATCTTGTGCTTCACTGCCAATGGACTTTGACAAAGCCCAGTGTGGAAGACTATGGTGACCCAGCATGGTGTATGATATGGCATGGTGGTTAAGAACATGGGCTCTAGAATCAGGTAGACCTGTATTTGAATCTCTGTTCTGCCATTTTTATCTGTGACTTTGGACAATTCCTTTGTCTTCCCTAAGTCTGTCTTCCCTGGTCACGATAAGTCATATAAGGGAGGAGAATACTTGTGACATAGTGTTGCAGTTTTGAGTACGATGACTGTTACTGGCTCTTAAAAAGTAATAGCTATTATCTTGATTATGGTGATGCTTCTATAAAACACTGAGACTCATGCCTTACTCATAGTAAGCTTTCAATGACTGATACATATTATCATTACGTATAATATGAGCATGGATTTCCAAGCTTTGTGCATTTGGTTACAGATTTCCATGAAATAGGGTTGGGACCTATCTTATTCATCACTTGATCCCTAGTGCCTAGTTCAGCCAGTCTGTACTAAATCTCAGTTACTGTTGGTTGTGAATCCATGAATGCATGCCTTCTTCCCTGTAAGCCAGCAAAAATGGAGATCACTATCTCTTTTGGGTTGCTTTAATATCACTCAAAATTGCTTTGGCTGATGCTTCCTGAAGTTCTCCTGCCCACCCTGTGTGGCTTCTTGTGAATAAATGTATTTGGCTCTACATGGAAGGAAGAGAGGAAGAGAAGGCAATTCAAACTTTTCTTCCTTATGATTTGAATCTCAAGGAGAGGGAATTCTTCATAATCCTATCTCGTCAATGGAAATGCAGGAACTTAATTATCAGGATGGTCTAATTGTTCCTTTGGATTTGACTGAGATGCTTCTTGTCATGGTATTTTCCTGAACTCCGTTTCATAATGCAGGTTTGCTTATCAGGTTTCAGGTTTTTGATTTATTCTTTGTTTCCTCTGGCTAGTTTTAGAAAAATTAGAACTCTTTGTGGTTTAAGAAAAAAAAAAGATAACTTATAAGGCCGAGGACAGTTTTTTTATTGGAAATACATCAAAAATCATCAATAAATCAGGCATAACAATGCTTGATAAAGTTAGGAGAAAATTGATTGCAGCAGCAATAGCTGATTTAAACTAATGCCTGGTTGCATCATTACTCAAACCAACACAGGAGCTACATCAGTTTTAATTTCTGTCTTGTTTAAAAATGAGCAAGTTTCTTTTCAGCAAATGACTGTTGATGATCTGTATCTTTACATTATAAAGGAGAAAATTTTCCCACCATTTCCTGACTTGTTGGTGTTGTATGTTCTTCAAATTTTCAGCACCTCACACCTATAATTTTCAGAATATGTTTTATAAAAGCAGAATTAGCAATATGGGCTTGTTTTTGTGTTTGGATGGCTATTAGGAGTGAGTTAGAGAAGCGTGTATATAAGTTTGCATGTGGTTTTTGTTGTTTGACCTAAGTGAGGTATGTAATTGGAACGTTCCTTTTGTTCAAAAGGCATGTATTCAAAAAACATATTGCCTCTGAACTTCATCAAGTACCCTCTCTTTAGGTATTAATGGAATGAGTGAATAGAAGCTTCCATTTTGCCTTGTCTAGTATCACTCAAAGACTGATTTTATGTTAAATTATATGTAATTGCCTAGCCATGTCAAAAAAACCAAACAAACAAACAAAAAAAAAACTGAGAGCAAGAGTAACCAGCCCCATTATTCCCACTGTGTCTGGAAATGGACTTTGGGATTCAAAGGAAGTAAACAGCTGAGAGACTTGGGGGAGGGGTTCAAGTTTCTTTTTATCCCCAATTAGGAAAATATGTGAAAATGTAGAAAATTTTTTTAAAAGTCAAAAGAGAATACTTAACTGTTATATAAAGGTCTGCCATCTGGGGCGCCTGGGTGGCTCAGTGGGTTAGACTCTGCCTTCAGCTCAGGTCATGATTTCAGGGTCCTGGGATTGAGCCCCACATCGGACTCTCTACTTGGTGGGGAGCCTGCTTCCTCCTCTCTCTCTGCCTGCCTCTCTGCCTACTTGTGATCTCTGTCTGTCAATTAAATAAAATAAATAAATAAATAAAATCTTCAAAACAAAACAAAAACCTCCTTACTATTATCAGGGTGCCTGGTTGGCTCAGTGGGTTAAGCCTCTGCCTTCGGCTCAGGTCATGATCCCAGAGTTCTGGGATCGAGCCCCACATGGGGCTCTCTGCTCAGCAGGGAGCCTCCTTCTCACTCTCTCTCTCTTTGTCTGATGCTCTACCCACTTGTGATCTCTGTCTCTCAAAGAAATAAATAAAATCTTAAAAAAAAAATAAAGTTCTGCCACATAATTGCAACAACTGTTAGTATTTCTAATACAGTTTAAACAAAAGAGTGAGAGAATAATCACATACATTTCCATATCCTAACTTTTCCCTTATGTTACTTACAGTCACGTTTTTGTGTTACTGAGAATTTATAGCAGTTTAATATCTTCATATCTTCATCGGCGAGTAAATTGTGATTAACTGCTCTTCTATGATTAGATATTTAGGTTGTTTCCATTAGTTTTGTTGCACCAAATTGCAGACTTCTTAATTAGGTGAGTGCTCTGGCCCAGATATTTATTTCCCTCCTCATACTTTTGTGATTTGCTTACACCTTCTTCTGTGGCATCTTTACCTTGGCTTTTTCCCTAAGCAAAATGGCCTGGTCTAATTGGCCCTCCATTTCTTTATTTTTCTTTTGAAAGATTTCATTTATTTATTTATTTGAGAGAGAGAGAGATTGAGAGAGTGAGAGGGGGTAGGGGCAGCGGGAGAAGCAGGATTCCCCCGGAGAAGGGAGCCCGACTCAGGACGTGATCCCCAGACCTTGGGGTCATGGCCTGAGCTAAAGGCAGTCGCCTAATGGACTGAGCCATCCAGGCACCTGGCCCTCCATTTCTTTAAAAATGTTTCCATGTCTTGACGAGGGACTGGTCTCAGGCTTAAAGGACCCAGGTGATTTACTGTGATTGGTCTCTGAGTCTTGACCTTGGTGTGGAAACATTATTGCCCTGTGCCTGAAGAATGGAAGGACCTATAGCTGCCTTCAGCCAAGAGAGAAACTTGGCTGGACTCAGTCCTGCCTTTTAAAGCTAACTTTTGATAATTGATGATTTGTTTCCCCCAAATTGTACTTTGAGTCTTGAATTGTCAGGAGTTTCTTATGTTTTGCTACATATTGTTCTTACTGAACATGGGTTACTTTATACACAAAACATATGGTTTATTAACCATGGTAATAGACTTTCCAATATGAACCTGAAGTAGAATGGTTCCCAAACATCCTGACTCTAACTTTAGTGTTTTCTATGTGTTTTAAGCAAAGTCTGTACCATACACTTACCATGTTCCTGTGGGAAAAAACCTTGGCTGCTCTGATCCAGGTTGAAAGCATAGAATTATATGTGTGTGTGCCCATCTGTTGTTGGGAGGGGTTAAGCATGAACATTTTGAACATCCGCTTCTTTAAGTCACATCTTTTCCTAATTTCATGTTGTAATTTTCATAACGGATATCATTTGCTAAATGTGTGTTATTTTAAATCTATACCTGCATACCCAAAGTCTCTCCTTTTGATTGGTAGTTCAGTCTTTTAGCCAACAGTCTCATTGCTTATGCCTTCCTTCAGGTCTTATTGGCTCTTTTGATCACACTGATGATAACTACTGCTAGTCTGGTCTGAAAGGCAGTTTTCATTCATTTAAAAAGTATGTCTTGAGCTCTTGCTGTGTTCTCAGGGACTGCAAATTTGAGGAAAATAATTTAATATGGGATAGGAGGAACTGGGTGATGTCTTTAAGATGCTGTGGATCAACGTCTCTGGGTGTACACATGGGTCACCCCATCAAGAAGATGAGAAGAAATCATGATGTCTGTTGCACAAGGTTTTCTGCGCTCAGTTCTGAGCTCGCTAGGCCCCTCTCTATGTCTCTGTCAGGCCCCGTGTCTCAATGGGCAGGATGAGGTAAACAAACTCAAAAACAACTAAGAACGTACAGGGGCGTGGTAAGTGCTACAGAGGACTTGTGAACAAAATGTTACAGAATTGTGAAGGAAGGGATAAATTTGGCACTTGGCCCTCACCTTCACAGCTCTGCTGCCAGCTCTTGTTTCCTGCTTCCATCTTTCAGGATGCTGTGGGATAAGGGGATATGGGAAGAAATTGTTTCCGGGAAAATGAACTAGGAAACAGTTCATTGAGCAATGTGGGTTCTTCTCTTCTTTTCCTCAAGTTCTCCTTCCTTCCTTCTCTCCCTCCTTTCTTCCCTCCGTCCTTTCTTCCTCCCTTCCTCTCATTCGTTATTTCATTTATTCAACAAATATTTATGCAGCTACTGTTTACCAGGATGGAGGGACAGTGATGACAAATACAGGCAAGGTTCTTGCCTTCAAAAAGTTGGTAGTGCAGTGGACTGGCCCTTGGTGCCCATCAGACGACCAACTAACAGTGCTTTACATGCAAATGTTTCCACTGCAATCAAACCTGTCTTCGCAGGACAGCTCCTTTTGGGCCCTGCAAGTCCTTTAACTCTTCGTTGGCCCAGTGTGAGTTTTATTAACATCACACTGCGTTAATGACAGGCCTTCATTAAGCACTGGTTGATCAGTGCTTGGCCAGTTCTGTATTTCCTAATAGATACTCTAGTTTAAAATTTAGTTTTCTACATCTTTGACTTATGTCACTTGCAGACAGAGTCGCTGCAGGAGTTGACTCAGTGATGGTCTCAGTTCTACATCTATAATAAGCAAATCCCTCAAACATTTATTTTTAGAGGTTAGGCTCTACTCTAGCAACTTAATTTCACAGTAACAATGAACAATACATTTTCCAATGAACACTTCAGAGCACCCACAGGCATAGAGTGAAGTTCACTGCATTCAAGTAATCCAGAATTTAAACCACTCTAAGTCAGTTATTTGGCACACTTCTTTTTTTTTTTTTTTTTTAGAGAGCTCGGAGCAACTTTCCTGCTTTATCTCCTTGATCCTCCTGTTATCCATCAGAGGTTCACAATGGGGTTTCATCATTGCCTTACCCTCTGTGGGTCTGCAGGCAAAAGGATAGATTTTTATATTCAGAGACGTTTTATATTTTTGTATTTTAAAGCCAAACTCATAAATGCTTCTTTATTCTTTCTCTCTTTTCTCTTTTTCTTTCTCTTGACTATCTTTCTTTCTTTCTTTCTTTTTTTTTTTTTTCTTTCTTCACTCTCCTTGTGTAGTTCATTATTTCTCTATTGAAAGGACGGAACTCAAGTATTGCCCATTCTGAGGAAAAAACAGCCATAGGAGGAATTTCTGGGCCCCCACTGGCTGGTGATTTGCCCTTCCCTTGGATCATGACGTCTTCCTATGTGTGAACCATGGGTGAATTTTAAAAGCCCTGCCCTGTTAAATTGATGATGGTTCGTTCTTAGAGCTGCTTCTGTGGTTATGGATCACCAGTCTCTTTTGTAAGCCCTTTCTGGGGTTATAAGCCTTTTTGGAGAGACAACCTCTTCCTGGAGAGGGGCAGATACCTCCTTGGCCTCCTCCCTGCTGATTTGATGATTTGGCCTCTCAAAAGGTTGTGCACATGGTGGATTCTTTAAAGCTTGTTTATCTGGGAAAGGGCTTTAGAGGGGAGATTGAATCCCTGCTGTCAATGACTCTTCTGATATAGGGCCAGGGAGATAAGGAGAGTTCATGTTGCCAGGTAATGACCTTGCCTGGACCCACTTGAGTGGGGCCTGGCAGGCATCTCATTTGGAGAGGCCTGGCAGAGTTAGGGATGGGCTGGCTGACTGCCCAGTGGGGAGAAGGCTGTGTCTTCTCTGTCCTTACAGGCCAAGGAAGAAGGGAGTTGACTCACATGGACAGTTTTCTAACTTTCTGGTACAATGCTTTGGATTATTCAAGTTGTTAGGGTCATTTAATATTTACTAAAGTGTTTCCTATGCATAAGATGCCAGTTTTCAGATTTTAACCCAGTTCATTTCACTCATCAGGGGAGTAGTGGCAGTGGGAACATTAAGGTCCCAAATATGTTTGATTCATGAGCATCTCTTGAGTACCTTGCAAGGGCCTGACTCTGCATTAGGTTCAGTGGAACCATGATAAAAACACATGTGACATTGTCACTTCTTCCTGTTTGAATCATATGGGGACCTAAGGCAGAGACAAAGCAGCAAGAAAATAGTGTCTGACTTTGTAGAATTGAGCTTCACAAGATTTATTGCAATATTATTTAAAATCACAATGAAATTAGAAGCATCCTTGATGTCCATCAGTAGGGGAGTGCTTAAAAATGATGCCATAAGCATAGTGTAGAATATTCTGCACCTGTTAAAAAGAATGCTATAAATAGAACTATAAGCAATGGCATTGAAAGATCGCTAAGATTATAGAATTATTAAGTGAAAAAAATTTACCCTCGACTGTAAGCCATTTATATCAAGAATGCATATATGTGATCATGAATGTAGAAATATGCATTGAAGGGAGATTTCCATAATATTTACTGTGGACTTTTGTTTTTCTGTTTCATAAGGATAATATGTTTATATATTTATTATGTAACTTAAAAAGTTAATAAGAAAGCAATTGCTAGATTATAAAAGTTCAGAAGAGAGGAGGGATAGAGTAAGGGTTCACTCCTTCTGCACTGTATTTATTGAGCATTTGTCCTGTTTGAGCAGACGACCAAGGGCCTGGCTGGAGTTGTTTCTTCTCAGTCCTGGCCTGGGAAATAGCTGCAGTAATCAATATGACTTTATCTTTTCCCATTCCGTAGGTAGAATTTTCATTTTGTTAATGATTTCCTTCACTGTGCTTTTACATAAATATAATGGAATACTACTTACCCATATAAAGGAATGAAATTTTGCCATTTGTGACAACATGAATAGACCTTGAGGGTACTTTACTAAGTGAAATAAGTAAGACAGAGAAAGACAAATATTTTGTAATTTCACTTATATGTGGAATCTAAAAAACAAAATAAATGAACAAGAAACACAAAGCTCAAAGATACTGAGAACAGATTGGTCATTGCAAGAGGGGAGGAAGAGAGGAATGGCTGAAGTCGGTGAAGGGGATCAAGAGATACAAACTTCCAGTTATAAAATAAATAGATCATGGGGACGTAATATGTAGCATGGTAACCATAGTCAGTAATATTGTTTTGCATATTTGAAAGTTGTTAACAGAGTAGATCTGGAAAGTTCTCATTTTAAGAAAAAAAATTTTTTTGTAACTTGGTATGCTGACAGATGGTAAACTAGACTTATTGTGGTGATAATTTTGTGTGTGTACAAATATCGAATCATTATGTTGGACACCAGAAACTAACATAATGTTACAGGTCAATTACATTTTAATAAAAAATAACTGACTCTGCATGTGAACAACACCCAGGGGAAGGGATCCACCATGTGTTTTCATTTTCTTCTTCCATCCCATGTGTTGGTATTAATGGGAATGGGGGTTGGCAACGTGACTTTTGGCTCCTTGTCCTCATGAAAGTCAGAATCTGAGGTGTAGGATCCTTTTTGGCTGTTACTTTTTTAGATGATAACAACTGCTGAGATATGAAAGAGCAGATATTGGGTTTATGGTTCCAAGTTTATTTTACATTGATACTGGCCATATGCTAATAAAAAATTAGGTTCATCATGGTGATGTAGTTTTATGGTATTTAATCTCTGTATATTAGAGACTGGGTGATATTTGAATGTATATGTCCTTTGCTTCTTGACAAATTTTATAGTAATTGAAGTTGGGGACTTTGTCTTTTGAGCTCATAGGTATCCTCTATAGTTACATAGAAAAGTAGCTTTCTACATAACAGACACCTGATGAATGTTTGCTGATCAAATAAATAGTTGAATTAATAAATGTAGTAAATAGTCTCTGACTTTTGTTTTATTTATTTTTTAAAGATTATGTATTTATTTATTTGAGAAAGGGGGAGAGAGAGAAAGAGAGAGAGCAAGCGAGCGCATGAGAGGGGACAGGTCAGAGGGAGAAACAGACTCCCCACCGAGTAGGGAACCCGATGTAGGACTTGATCTCGTGACTCCAGGATCATGACCTGAGCTGAAGGCAGTTGCTTAACTACCTGAGCCACCCAGGCACCCACTAACTTTTTGTTTTAATATAGAAAATAAAATCAACTAAAAAAAAAATGAGGTCATGGACTGGAAACTATACGTCTATCTTTCAAGTGAAATTTGTTTGGCCATTAAAAAAATGGAGTATTTTAAAACTATGAAAAACACAGAGACTAATGTAACAAATGTCTAAGAAACACCCATGAGTCCAATATCCATATTAAACAAATGCTTACACTTTGCCATGTTTGCTTCTGATTTTTTTTTTTTTTTTGCTTAAAAAATAACACACTTTAGATACATTAAACTTCCATTTGTCCCGTTTCCAATCCCATCAGCTTCTCTCACTTCTGAGGTAACCACTATTCTGCAGGAAGCAGAGTATACTCCACAGTCTAGAGTTTTATGAGTTATAAAATTTACAATAGTGTCTTGATGCATGAACTCATTTGTGACTTGCTTTCTTTTCTCAGATTTTTCCACATTGACTGTGTGAATCAAGTTCATTCAACTTTCTTATAAATAAATACCATGATTTATATACTGCCTGAAGATACCCATTCTCCTACTGATAGAGACCTAGATTTACCCCAGTTTTTCACAATTATCAATAGTGCTGTTAATTACATCCTTGTGGATGTCTCCTTTGGCTTGTCAGAATGTTCTTCTTGGGTGTGTACCCAGAAGCGAAATGGCTCAACTCTGGGGGAATTTTATTTCCAACTTTATTAGATATCAATAAATTGCCCCTCCTGAAAGGTTGGTGCTAATTGCCATCCCTACCCATGTAGTGTAAGAAGATGTCTGCTTCTGTGCATTTTTATTAATAGTTGGTATCAGAGTCATTTACATTTAATTTTTTGAAAAGGTTTTATATATTCATTTGACAGAGAGAGAGAGAGAGAGAGAGAGCACAAGCAGGGGGAGAGGCAGAAGGAGAGGGAGAAGCAGACACCCTGCTAAGCAGGGAGCCTGATGTGGGGCTCGATCCTAGGACCCTGGGATCATGACCTGAGCCAAGGGCTTAACTCACTAAGCCATTCAGGTGCCTCTCACATTTGATTTCACCTGGCTGGTGAAGGCTATGTTACAAAGTTCAACCCCTGCTAATACGCTTCATGTTCCAGATTTGTGTAATGCCACACAGCTATCTGAACATTGAAAAAGCCATTCCCTTTCCCAGGAGTAGATGAATTGCCTTTGAGTGGCAACCTGTTACTCATTCTTCAAGACCCAAGTAAAATGTTCTCTCTCTTTGCACTTTTTCTGATTGTCGCAGATCAATTGTTGTTCCCTCTTCTCAGTCACCTAGCTCTCTGTAGAGATCTCACTTGTTGCATTTATGGTGTTATATTATTATTACTTTTTGTAGCTGTTTTTGTCACTGGACTGTGAGATTCTCCAGGGCAGAGATGATGGGCATGGAGCTCAATGCAAGATAATTTCTTGAGTATCTTGCATGGTCCCGGATCCTGTTGTTGCTGTAGAACCACAGTAACAACAAAAATGCATGATATTATCTCAACCTCCAGAATATTATCTGATTTGTATTGCTACCAAGGCATAGATTTACAATGCAGTTAGATGGATGGTTACGAAGCAGATATATTGGATGGTTTTGATAACAGGTGAGGCAGGATGCAACTGAGGTTTTAAATGAATGAATGAATGCACGCGTGTGCACGCCACGACAGAAACAGACCAAGCAAATCATTTGATTATTTTGAGATTCCAATTCATGCAGAGCTGAGGGGCAATGGTACTTCATGAGACAGTATTGAATCACAACCAGCTACTCTAGTCAGGACCCATTGTGGGTTCCATACTAAGATATTCCTTGAAGTTAGCTGCTGTCAGAAGTTGCTTTGTTGGGTAGGTCTGTGAAAGAGGGAGAAGCAGGGAAGGGGGCAATAGGAATTTGAAGACGGTTAGAATTTCCCTTGGTATTGAGTGTTTGGCAAATGATGCCTGAAGTTACAAAAAAGTCACAGATGACTTGTTGCTTTGGGATGGGTGGGTTGAATTCAGCATGTCTCCTGCTTGGCAACATTTTCTGGCCAGTGGGCTGCTAGTAAAGGTAAGTTTCCTTCACGAAACCCAACTACACAGCTAAAGGGCATGTTAACTAATTCGTCAGGTTTGTCAGAAACTGCTAATTGGCAGTCCAAAGACTTTTGTGCTCCCTGTGGCACAACTATATGGGTTTGTTGGGGTCCTTAGCTATTTCTCCTTTGCATTGGGGTTCCTTCTTGCTTCACTGGTGGGATTCTTATAAGAGGTGTTTATGGTATTTACTGCTTTGTTGAAAACGAGCCCTTGGATTGGCTCACAGAATGAAATGACTCAGAAAAATGATTTCCCTTCTTCTTTAAGGCTTAGGAGCAAAAGGACCTACTAGTGCAGGAATGCAGAAAAGGCTGTGGAATTACTCAGGTCAAGTGGTCAAGGTGTGGGTACCAAGCTACCACCTGGAGGAAGGACTATGATGAAAGTTTTAAGGAAAGAAATGCCCCCTTTTCCTTGCAGAAACTCAGGAATGAATAATCCCACACTAATCTGACTTCTTCTGGGCCTCCTGTTCATTTGCTCTGTGCACATTAAATTTATCATCACTGGCGTAGCTGGAAAATGGAGGTCAAATTTCAGTTTGGCCTGCAATGTGATAAAGATGACCTGCAGAAGGTAGATGATAGGTTGTTATTTTATGCCCTGGAAAACAGCAAAGATCAGATAGTGCTTCCTCTGTGTCCTTTTTTTTTTTTTTTTTTTTCTTGGATGGCTGATACCAACTTTTCTTAGTAATGCATCATAAATGCACACCCTGATTTGTTAGAAGGGTGGTCAAGGTTTAAAACAAGAACGATCTATTTCTAACTGGCAATTTCAATCAGTACAGGTTGACTAGGCACCTTTTGCTGTGCGAGTTCTTTATGAAACCACTGACAAGTCATAAAAATATCCAGAGCACAAGCGTGACATTCAAACACACTGTCTCTTCTGCTTATAGTTCATTGACTCCCAGAAGTCATCTATTTATAGCAATTAATGATTTCTAAGCAATTAGATCCCCTTGTTTCAACAACTATCATGTTGTAGGAAAAATCCTTCTCCACAGAAATGCATGCGGCAGGCAGTTTCAGATAGGGGAATTGAGGCCAAAGTTGGGACACAAGAGGCAGGGGAAGAAATCTTTCCTCCTAACACTGGAGGTAGGTAGGAGTCACATCAAAAGAAGACTCTTGAGACCAGTCTCCACGTCATGATTTTTCTTAGACTTAGACAAGGATTTTTTTTAACCTCTGCCTAGTCTTGCTTCCAGGGGTGAGAGTGAGAACAACTGCCTGTCCATTTCGCAAGGGACGACGGTCTGGCCACTGCATCGCATCCTTCTCCACTGGAGGTCCTTCATGAGTCAGTACTACTTTTGCTTTGCTTTGCTTAGTAAAGATCATTGCAAGGGCTTATCTTGGGTAAATTGTTATTACTGCCATCTGCATTACGGTATAATTACCTTTCCAAAATGCTAGATCTCTTTAGCTGATGTTTAAAGATAAGTAATAGCCAAATAATTGCAAAGCTTTTGGATACAGAGCAGGAGCGCTGCAATAAAAGGTGGGCTGTGTTTATAGCACGTTTCTCACTCCTGTTTTTATTTTTCCTTCTTTCCCTGGGAGTGATAGAAGAGCGACTGATTTTCCTCCCCAGCTCTCCCTTTATTTTTAGGTAGACTGATGACTAAGTCAATGTTGTAAAATTTATCCTTATCCCGATCTGATATCCATCCTACACACCTGGCAGGATGGGGATTGTAGCATTCAATAACGTTAACGTCCGTTAATCAGAAGTCATGATGGGTATATTCCCTCTCTATTCCCGGGGACCCAATGGGAGGAAGCAGAGATGGATTACAGGAAGGCCCTGGGCCTCGGTGGATGGAGCAAGGCAGATCTGGTGGCATCTCTTCCTGACTCCTTCACTTTTCTATAAGCTGTTAATTGGAACTTCTTTGCTTGTGGCTCGTGATGCTCTGAGGTTTAGACTACAGTTTCGTGATTAAACCTTGAGTGTATTTTCTTTATTATCACGATCTGGAGCCACGTGTGAATCTGGTGCTCTTGCTATGAATCCTAGAGTATCTAAGACACAGAACTATGGCCGGCAAGGCATAATGATGGAGGGAATGGGGACAATGAAGAACATCGGGAGGAAAATACGGACTGAGAGATAATGCAGAGAAAAAAAGGACAGCAATATCATGATGTCTGGTGTAAGAAGCAGTCTTGAATTTACGGTTTTAAAATTGCCATTTTAAATTCTGCTTGCTGCTTGACATTCTCGTTTTTCTGGAATTTCATTTGAATTAGCATATCTGGCCCAAATATTTACGTCCTAAAGTTCTTAAACAAGTAAGGCAGATGAATTACTTTGAGCCATGTGGACTCAAGGAGTAAGTACCATATGTTCACAAAATTTGGGGTAAGTACTAGCTGTAAAATATCATCAGTCCCCAAATTCCTCTTTGCAGCGCAAACTTATGGCAGACAAAATAACTATTATTTTGAAGATACTTAAAACTTGCAACCATTGGAGAGTGACTTTGTGCCACCACGCATACTAGGCTTTTTATTAGCATTATCTCATTTAATTACACAACAGCCCAATGAATAAATTTATTATCCTTTCAATTTTACGGATGAGGAAACTAAACCTTAGAGAGTTTAAACAACTTGTCTAAACTCATATTAGTTAGCGGAGCTGGTCTAAGAGTCTGTGCTGTTAATTACTTACATATGGCATATGTCCTCTATTCATCTAGCAGACTAGATCAGATCTGCATCTATAACCATAACTCCATCTATATTGATATGGCTCCAGATTTATATATGCCAGGATTTACACTGGGCAAACAAGGAAGGATGCTAGTTTTTTTTTTTTTTTCTTTTTTAAAAATCTCAACCCCTAACCATCCATATTCTCTTCTCTAGTGGAAGAGTACCTTGGAAAACATTTTAGTAGGTTAGTATTTATTTGCAAGGCTGAAGATTGCCCTGCCACCAGCTGAAAGAGCGTCCCTACTCTTACTCTCTTCCCACCACCAATTAAACAATTTAAAAGCATTTCATAGAGCCTCATTTCAAGGAATATCTGCAACCACCAGAGCTGACAGTCAAACAGGCAAACTGTGTAGCTTCTTAAGTGTGCTTGTGCGTGCTTATGCACGTGCGTGTTTGTGTGTCTGTGTGTGTCTTAAGGTAGACTGAAAATGTGCTCTAGTCCCAACAATCCCAATCCTGGCCTACCGGTATCTGAAATTCCTCTGTCTGATCTTCGTTCTTTTGGTGTAACTATTTATTCCATGTTCACGGACAGAACTACAGGAAGGGATGCTATGGTAAACCCTCCTACTTATTATAAGCAGTCTTACCACACGTTCTCCAGAAAAGCTGACTTGAATGAGACAGGTGAAGAGAGCATGAAGAGAGTGGAAATGTCGTGGCCCTTGGTGGGAGCAGTGGGATTGAGGAATAGAAGAAGGATGGCGAGGGATGAAAAGCACACTTCATCGACTTCTCTGTTTTTTCATTAAACCAGCTTGAACTCTAGTTTTTTTTTTTTAATTTTTTAAAAAATTTTTTTACTTTTTATAAACATGTATTTTTATCCCCAGGGGTACAGGTCTGTGAATCAGCACTCACCAAAGCACATACCCTCCCCAATGTCCATAATCCCACCCCTCCTTCTCCCAACCCCCCTCCCCCCAGCAACCCTCAGTTTGTTTTGTAAGATTAAGAGTCACTTATGGTTTGTCTCCCTCCCAATCCCATCTTGTTTCATTGATTCTCAATGAACTCTAGTTTTTTAATTGGATTAACCAAAGAAAGGGTTGAGTCAGTGCTGCCACTTAAAGGGAAGTTTATGTACTTAAGTGCTAAGAAAATACATTCTTCAGAGCCCAGAGTTACCCAGTCTATGGTTTTTGTTCTTCTTTTCTTTTATTTATCGGTGTCATCTTGAACAAGTGTGCACTTTGTGGGGGTGCTGTGCCACTGAGGAGCACAGAGAATAGGCACACGGCCTGCCCTCATGGAGCCCTTTGCCTGGGTGGATGCCTCAAGAGTCAGCACGCCCAGTGCTTCCTACAGCTCCGGCTGGGACTGACTCGGTCTGGAGGAGGAGTTGGGATTGATTTTATAAAAGAAGCTGTTGAACTCTGGGTCCTGAAACATGCATGTGGAAAGGAGGCAGGGCATGGACACTTCTTAGGGAAGAAGCATTCTGGAGTAAGAATTTTTAGGTCCTAATGAAGTCTCCTATAGCTTTCAATTAATAAGGGTAAAACAGATCAGTTTCTGGGTAGTCTCCTTGCAGGACTTCGCCAGCAAGAATGAAACATCCCTAGAAGGCTGGGGAGAGGTGAGCTGCTTGCATCCCGCTGGCATCTTCCGAATTGGTGGTCACTGCATTTCAAAGTAAGGTTCCACTCTTCTATTACTGGGCTGAGTATCTCAGTTATTGAAAACTGGCATCACTTTATACATTCCCAGTTTTGCCTCCTGTTATTTGTTTGGGAATTTCAACTAGGGGACAGCTCAGGTAAAGGCAAATACATCCCAAAGGGATAGCTTAATGCATTTAAAGCAAGAAAACCAGGAAAGCCTTTAAAAAAACAAAAAAATCAAATAGTATGATAATTTTGAGAAGAGTTACTAGCCACTCTTATACTTGCATTACAACTTTTAAATCCACTAAAGCTTTTGCATTTATAGACTCAGTAATTGATCTAGATATCTCTTCTTCCTTTCTCTTTTCTAATGTTCTGGTGCTCAGGAAAACAGGATTTCTAATTTACATGTCCAAATTAGTTTCAACTTACTTATATTGAATGATAATAGATTTCTTTTTCTTATAATTAATGTTGTCTGAAAACATAATACAGATTTAACTTATCATTGTAAAGATCTTAAGATTTTAATATTTTTGCAGAGGCATAAATACAGTGTAGCTATAATTATTTCATTATGTATGTATAAAAATAGGATACGGCAAAAAGTACATGCTTTCCCTCACTGATTACTCTTAATGTCTCCCAAATTTCCTGATTTACAATATTCTCTAAGGATGTAGATTTTTCTAATTGAAGTACAGTAATTTGCATATTTTTAGACCTTGTTGACACAGTTAATTGATATGTCATTACTTATATCATGCTGAATATAATTTACACTCTTTATTCACGGCAGACTTACAATGCTGTCCTTTTGGGGAAGAATTCACAAAGTAGTGTTCTTTGTCTTGTTTTTCTCTTTTGCTTAGCCAGGCTTTGCCCAAGGAAAACTGAAAGGAAAAATGGCCCATTGGCAGGCTTTTCTTAGTAGCCAAACATTAACTAGTAACATAATAATCTAATAAATTTTAGCATCGGTGATAAAATGTATATTTTTCTGAGAGGTTGCTAGAAAAGCCCTTTTCAAAGGACTTTTGCATATGATTATTTCCGTTAACCCTTCCATAACACTTGAGATAGGGGTTGTTCCAGTTCTTTCACCAGTGAGCAAATGGAGGCTAAGAGAGGCATGAGGACTGGTCCAAGGTCACATAACTAGAAGGTTACAGAGCTGGGATGGGACATAGTTCTTTTGTCTTCAGGACTTTTTTTTTTTTTTTTCCTACTGCAGTGTACAATCCACTAGAGATGTAAGGAAATAAGACTAGACAAATATGAAAGAAAGAACAGGGAAATGAGGAAGAAATACTAGTAGAACTGTGGCCCAAACACTTAAGTTAGAAACCGGGGGTAAGTTCCTATCAGTGGTGTCTGTTTCGGTGTGTCTGAAAAATCTAATTCTCCTTGGTAGATTTCCATTTCTCTCTTTCTCTCTCTTTCCCTGAGAACTCTGAACGGGAATGTTGTATACTCCCTGTGAGTTGGGCTAAGCTTTATGCTTCTTTTTCACTCCCACAGTGCTTTGCCATGTTCAAATGAGGCACTTAAAAATAATTGTTGAATGAATGAATGGCATTCTTCAGAAGTTGGAGTTATAGCCTCATTGTTCCTATGATGGACTGTGATTATATCTGTGCCAGTTTTGGCCACCCACACCCTCCAAATCCCACAGGCCTCCTCTGCGAGGTGGAATTACTTTTTACCTTTCTTCCTTTCTTCCTTCCTTCCTTCCTTCCTTCCTTCCTTCCTTCCTTCCTTCCTTTCTTTCTTTCTTTCTCTAAGCCCCATTACTCAGGCTGGAGAGTTCTCTTGTTAAAAAGACGGTTGGAATTTGGCCTAGCATTTACGTGAATTGCTAAAGATGTAGGATCTGCTTTTGGTGGATTTCCAAGTGTGCAATCCATCCAAGCAGCTGAAAATCACAACAAATGGAGTTCAGAAAGCATGCAAAGGCGAGACATTATCGTATAATGGAAAAAGCATCAGCCTGGGAGTGAGATAGACCCGGGCATGGGTCCAAAATATGCCATTTGCTAGCCATGTAACCCTTTGCAAATCACCTCTCTGAGCCTCAGTTTACTTTGCTGCACAACAGGACTCTAGTTCATGTTTTCCTCTAAATATGGGTCAGAGAGAAGTTACGTAAAATGCATTTTCTCAGCACTGAGTGCCTACTGGATATTATTTCCCTTCTCTCATTTAGGTTCAGGCTGATGTTGACCCCATTTAGATGAGATGTAAGTTCTGCTCAAAGAACACATACAGCTCAATTCTTCATTCATGTGATTTTTTTCATGACCTGTTAGTGTCATGGGTTTGTATTGAGAACAGTGGAGTCCTGCCTGTTATCCACCATGAACACAAGTAGAGGAGCCATTGTTGTCTTCGCCTAGCAGCTGTGGGCTCTGCTCATCTCATGGAATCTGGGGATCACTGTACTGCTTCATTTTATAGAAGGAGGCATTGTTTGGGAACCATGAAGGATCCTCTTGCTCTCTTTTTTGGGAAGCTCTTTTTGTGACAAAAGATGGATTAATCTTCTTCTTGAGTGTGCTGTAACTGCTAATGACTCTCCACCAAGAGTGGGAAATATGCTGAGCTTGAGAAGAGAATGAGGGCTGGCCACTGGCTATAGTTTTCCTTTATTTCTAAAGGGATTATGTGGTAGCCCAAGCTATGGAGACTTGCAGCTATGTCCTGCCTTTGGATTTTGCCTGCATGTCATATGGTAGTTACTCTCCTCTTTGAGGCTAAGTTTTCCTCTTTGTAGAATGGGGCTAATAAAACAATCTACAGAGCTTAGAGATGGTTAGGACCTGGGAATGAGTAGGGGTTCAGGAAATAATGAAGGTAATTATTTTTATTGTTTCTCTGAGATTAGTTTACAGGTCTGTTGTATCCATGAGTGGAATTGGTAGCCACTTATGTGTTGTGATTTTACCAAAGACTGTCCTGCACCAGAGGACTACTAGCCAGGGCTTCATAATTCTTATAAGCCTTTTGTAACTCTTGGCATTTTGATTGGGTTATGGTATGAAGCTACCTGGGAGGGAACCTCCTTGGCTTGGTACCATGTTAGAAAGGACTTGTTTATTGGCTCAAACAGTTGCCATCCCTTATAACCTAGCAGGAAGTGGCAGGTCATGCAGAAATGGGATAGAGAATAGGTGTGTTAGGGAAGAGTATGCTGGGTGATGGTTGAAGGAACAGTGCTGCCAGGTGAAATCCTTTAGTGGAGGGCCCAGCACAGTCTGATTGGGGCACTGTGGGGTATACTAGGAGTGAAAGAGAGTTAGAGCTACTCGTGATTAAATCCACTAAATCAAATGCATGAAAAGTGCATTTGTTCCTTTGTGCCAGCTCCAAAGTCAGGTGGCACCAAAGGAGACCTTTGACTAAGTCAGTTTCTGTTCTCAAGGTGCTTACCTCCAGTGAACAAATAGTAAATGCAAGTCAGAGTAAGATAACCACGTATGCCGGTATGATGCAAGAGCTATAAGTAGTCAAATGAGTGAGTACTCATGTTTAGCAGAGGTGATTAGAGAAGGCTTCCTAGAAGAGGTGACATTAGAAGGACAAGGAAGGCTGAAAAAGACAATTGTCAAAGACTTCCTATTTTACAGTTTTACCAGAGGATTGGGCTAAAGTACTTATCTAGGGCTTCCTCAGGGATGCATCAGAAGTTCTTGAAGGATTTATAGTTCTGTTTACAAGATTGTATCATAATCCATTGATTATGGATTTATAGTTCTATCTACATGTGTGAATTGAGGTGGAGAATCCAATCAGATCTTTGGATTATTCAGGTCCATTTTGAGGAAATGTTAAGACTTCACTTGAATTATCCAGGTAGCTTTACACTTTTTCTTCTTTAATTTATTTCCCCCAGGATATCCATGTTGGTGAAGAGAGTCATGTAGATAAATGTCAAAGCACTACTGGGGCCTGGGATTTTCTTAAAAATTAGTATCTTTTCCTCATCCCTATGCTCACCTTCTCTTTCCTTGGGGTAAGGCTGACATTGAGGTGGAGGCATTGGAGATGGGGAAAGGGAATGCTCCTCTACTGTGGTGATTAATAGAATTCTCCTGTAGCTTTAAGATATAGGACTCAGATGGACAGGGACACCAATGATCTGGACTTCACCTGCCTCACTGCTTCTCTCCGGTGCCATTTATCCCCTACTCATTGTGTCTTAGCTATATTGGCTTTCTCAGTTCCTGGAATATCCCATATTCTTTTTCATTGCTCAGCTCTTTGCATGTGTTTACCTTTCAATCTGGGATACCTTTCCTGTACACTTTAACTAACCAACTTCTACCTATCCTGCAGTCATAATTTTAAATATCACATCCTCCAAAAATCCCTCAACTTAAATTGGGCCATTCATGTCATTCTCTTTTATGGGATCAACCCTGGCACTTGCCCTTTAGGGAACCTATACAATTTTGTGATTGTATATTTACTTGTGTGCTTATTTAACATTATCTTCTGTGCTAGACAGTGAGCTCCAGAAAGGGCTCCTTGACTCCTGTTTGTCTAAAGACCCATACAGTGTCTATAACATAGTAGTTGTTCAATCCTCAAATATTCTTTATTAGATGAATGAATGAATCATACTGTTGTGGATCTGGAAGAGACCTTTGCTGACAACTGATGTAAAAGCTTCTATTTCTTAGAGGAAGACATCAAAACTAAAGGTGTGAAGTGACTTAAACCAGGTAAGGTTAAACAGAAGAAAACCTAGTTGGGCAGAACCAGGACAAGCAGCTGGATTCCCTGAATCCCAAACCAATGATTTTTCTACTAGACAATTTTCAAGGACGCTTATTCTCATGATTAAGGGTGAAGATTCTAGATTTACTAGCTGTATGACCATGGGCAAAGTGCCTACCTTGTCAGCACCTCAGTCACTCCTCTATGTAATGGGTATAAGAAAGGTGACCCACCTCTTGGAGAGGTTGTGAGAAGCGAGAAAATCTAGGTAAAACTCTTAGACAAGTGCCAGCTTATAGGGAGTGCTCCGTCAATGCTAACCACCATCAGTGCATCACCACTGTCATTGTTATCATCAGTATAATTGTCACCATCATCCTGAGTCAACAAGGGCATTTGCAGATGACAAATGACATCATCTTAAGATGCATAGGCAAAGAGGACTAGTATCCATGACATTTTATTGTTCTAAAACGCAAAAGTCCCTAAAGATGCAACAGGAGTTTCAGTTGCATGGTCCTTTCTTTAAGGGTGTCATTTGGCAATGAAAAAACAGGTGTATTTAAAGAAAAGTCACACTAAGTTTTTCTGCAGATAGAAGCTCATCTGGAAAATAGCTCTGGCTGCACGTTCAGAAGCAGCCCCCATGTTCAAAGCAGGTACACGTATTTTTTTTTTTCCTGCAGTTAGCTGCTGTCCTTCCTTGTTGGTCCCAGCATGGTTCTGGTGGCCAGTGAATGGAATACAGGAGCAATCATGCCCCCATGCAAAAGAGCACATGCTCTAAGTGGCTCCAAAGGGGTACCAACCTTTTTGCAACCTCCCTTCAGAGACTTTCATGCAATAATACCTTGTAACAGGACTGGATGTTTATTGAGTTGTTCCTTACCATGTGTCAGTCACCACTGTAAGCCCTTTCTCTGCATTCAGTCATTCTGACACCCCCTTAAGCTGGGCTTAATTTCAGAGATGGAGGTCACCAAGACACGGAGAGTGTGAATAAACTGTACAGGTCACATGCGGCATGAGCATGTGGCAAATTATGGATCTGAGTCCAGGTGGTTTGATCCAGAGGTGCCGATGCTTTTAATAAATGGCTGGTCCTTCCTCAGGAGGCACAGCTGTTAGGCAACAGGAAGTATTACTTGAAGCCCAAATACTTATTCAGAGGTGGCTTGACTCTAACTTAATGGTTTCACAGAAGGATCCTCTTTGCATTCTGAGACAGTTGGCACTGTGTGTGCCTGTCTCTGTCTCTTTGTCTCTCATAATGTGTCTCTCCTCTCTCTCTCTTGCTGCCCCCCTACCCCCATCCCTGACCCTCCTTCCACCTCATATGGAGTAAAGTCTTTAATCTGAACACTGGCTGATAATTGACATGTTCCGCAGAGGTATCAACATGCCACGAATTCATGAACATTCAAATTGAACTTGCTGTACGTGAATAAACAAAGATTAGTTTAAGATTTTTCCCCCTTTTTTCTCCTTCCTTCCTCCAAATATCTGTAAATAGAATCTGGTTCAGAGATGACTCCTCATACATGTAGTGTTTTTGATGCTGTAAAGGAGAGGAAAAAGGTAAAACATCCTGAAGCCCTGAAAGAAAGCAATATTCTCAAACTTAAAAAAATCTGTTCTCTCCAGCTATAAACATGCAACAAATCACCCATACAAGGAGCCTGATCTTTAAACTGAAATTTGGCAGCTGTTCTAACCTGCTTTTTGGTTTGGTGAGGGGAAAAATATAATGCCAATGTCCCTATCTTTGAGAGGGACCGGGATCGGGGTTCCATGTTGATTGTGTAGATTCAGAATACTGCAATTTCATTGATGAGCATTTCTGGGGTCTAGAGGCATGCTTATCTTACCTCTTTTGGAGAATTCCAAAGGTTTGCTTTGTAAATATCAGCCCGATTTAGTCTTCAGTTTTAACATGAGAAAATCATCTACTTCTCATTTTCTCTTGGTTTCTCAGGTATATGACTTAAGAATTTTAATGATTTTGGAATTACATTGTGACAGGCTGAGTTTTTTTTTTGTGGAGGGTGGTGAAGGACATAATTAGCCAAGTTTCAGGAAATATCTGGTATTTCATGAGGGAAAATGTCAACATTTGGTACATCTGATGATTTCATTTTATATGTGTGAAAACAGAGGCAAATGTCTGTATTTGAGGAGAGTAATTGTATAGATCAGTGTCTGCACTTCTCTCGAACACACTGTTAAAATAATAATTAAGCCTCCACACCTGTTAGACTATGAACAAAATCCACTTCTCAGAGAACAGCGCCTTTCAAGAAGCTCACTATATCACTGGGACGAGGCTAGGAATGGTCCATAGCTCTCCTGTCTCTGGTTCTCTTTCCTCATTTTGTATTCTTTTTTCTATTCTTATTTTTCTTCTTTTGCCTGTTTTCATCACCCTCACTTCCTCCCTTGCCACTATCTTCGAGGGAAAGCTGTTTCTTGACCCTAGAAAAAGATTTTAGCTGGGCACTCCCTGAGTTGCTGCAGGATTCAGAACCTCCTTTGATGTTTCTTGAGCCAAGTGGTCTGAAGGAATAAAAAGAGGTGGCAGATGAAGACAGAAAAGCATCACTACCACCAAGAATAGCATCTTCAGTTTCATCTGCTCCAAGCTGAGGCTGGGCATAGAGGAGGAAACTAACCAACCAACAAATATTTATTGAACATCTACTATGTGCAAGGCACTCAGGTAGGTTCTGGGATGGCGCCATTTCTGCCCTTGGCAACATGATGGGACTGGTTGTTGCAAAACAAAGGTACCTCCCACAATACCAGGTATGGATTAAGCATCTACTAAGGGTTGGTTGATTAATTTATGAAGCACCTATTCAATGTGAACTTCAGAGTTCTGTTAAGACCCATGGAGGTGGGAAGGAAAAATGTAGTTCAGTGCTCACCAATGGACCATCTGTTGTCTCACCAGAAAATAGAATATTCTTTCTTTTTTTCCAGTAATTTTACATACTCTCCTTAACAAGCCAATTTTTTAACATCCAACTGAGAGAATACAAGTAATCGAACTCTGGGTGGAAATATTTAGAGCAGTGCCAAACATGTTATTTTGTTCAATAATTAATAGCCACTATTATAATTGTTGTTATAGTCCAATGGCTTCCTAGAATTTTTGATCATCAATTCCATGTAGTTCCACGATACTTTTCTAGCACCACACTTCATCTGTTGATGTCAGGGGGGCGGAAGTACAACTAAGAAAGTTGGATGAGAGTTGTGAACGAAGTGCATTTTTTAGGAATGAAGCAAACAAAGTACTATTAAGCAGAGTTTTGTTTTGCTTTATTTTGTGTGTGTGTGTGTGTGTAAGTGTTTTTCACACTAGGTCTTACATACATGGAGTTTTATACCTTTCCTTCAACTTGCAAACTGATTATTTCCAAAAAAACGAGACTCCTGTAACATTTTACTAAAAAACATTCTCTACCAGGCAAGGCACTAAGTTGCATCCTGTATTTTTTCTTTTACCACAAGCAGATTCTTTTCAAGATCGGATGTTCCTGATATAGGTAACAAGGTCACTGAATAGAAAACAAAAGGGCAGAGTAAGGTGTGAAAACCATGCACACCATAATATTATTTTGTATCACAGGAATGTGGCCCCACTTGCTGCAAGTTTGTTCTGAATATAACATGAGGGTTTCAACACAATCTTGGGCCTTGCAGGGTGCTAGAACATGCTAAGTGTCCAAGGACTGTTTGTTGATTGCTACTCTTTGAAGAAACTTGCTAACAAGTTTGAAGAAACTTGTTCCATTTCTGTCTTCTGGTCTACCTCAGAACACAGATACTCACTTTTGATGAGATGATCCTTCAGTACTTGGAAGGCGTAGTAGCCAAGGAGAGTCTAGGCTTTGGAGTCAGGTTGCCTGGTGCAGAGGCTGGATCTGCCTCGCTGGATATGAGTGTGGTCGTAGGCAGCTTACTAAGCGCCATGCACCTCAGTGCCATCATCTATAAAATGGGGTAGAAAGGATTCCTACCTGACAGATGACTTATTATATGTGAAGTGCTTATAGCAGAGTCTGGCACCTCCATAAGTGCTGTAGAAATATTTGCTCACGTTATTGTTAATACTACCAGCTACCGAGTCTTTTACTATGCTCCAGATTTGATAAATGCTTTATAGCTAATGTGTCATTTATCCTCATTTCTATCTGGTATTCTTCATATCTTTCCACTTGGAGTCATGTCTACAGAAAGGCATTGCTATCCTGTCTTCCTTGCAGAACTTCTGAGGGCCTGGAGTCATTGGTGCTGTTTATTTGATTATGTGTTTATTGTGAGACTATCTTCACTGGGACGTGAGCTATTGAGGGCAGAGGTGCTATCTGTCTTGTTCACCCTGTGATTCCTGGTACCCAGGACAGCCTCACACGTAGAGGTGCTTATAAATGTCAACTGATACTTTGGTTCTCTTGCCCCCTTAGGGGAGGTATTCCTAAGACTGTTAGCTATATTTTTAGTGACCTGGGTTCTACTCTTTCTCCAGCCTTTCTCCACTCTTCCTCTTATTTCTCTTAAAACGTCATACTAAGAACCAAATACCTTACACTAGAAGTGATCTTGTCAGCCCTGAATGCTGTAGGAAAATGGGCCTCTGTGTTGTTTCCACGGACTGAGATTTCAATGGCTTTTTCATTTCTGTTTCTGGCATGTAACACCCATTAGCCACTGGCCAGCTGGACTTTAAGAAGCAAGGTTTTCCTTATATAACTGTAGTTGACCATGCAGGACTTTGCTTTTGTGCTTGTTAAATTAAATTTTCTTGTCTATATGCCCAATGAGAACATTGTCAAGGCATCTTGGAACTTTCATTCTGGCATCTATTGTATGAGCTCTTTCTATCTTCGTATACCCATACATAGTTAATCAGCATGATTTATACACATTCCTTCTAGGGACTGGCAGACACATGGAGCCGCATGAAGCCTGTGGTACCCAAAGTAGAACATCCCATATTGACATAAAAAAGAAATGATCAGAATTACCTACAATAGTAATAGTTAGTGTTAATTTAATACTTAGTGCATGCGAGGTCTTGTTCTGAGTTTTGAATGAATTAGCTCATTTAATCCTCACATGGACCCTGCAAGATAAGCACCATTATCATCACTATATGGACATGTACAAAACAAAAATACTGATAAGAGAAACTGAATAATTTACCCTGCCAGAGATTCAACCTGAAGAGGATTTGAACCTGTGGTTTTCACTCTAACAAACTACCCTATGTTCACTCTTGTAGAAACTAATTCATTAGTCAATACTTCTCGGTTACAGTGATTTTTAGGTATTAGTAATTTACTTAAGTCTACTATCTTATTTTCAAAGAAACCACGGAGCATTTTATTCAATGTTTTGATTAAGTTCAGATTTACTGCATTTGTGGCACTTCCTTGATACTGTTTGTGAGCAATAATTGAAGGGGAAAAAAATATGTTCCCAGGGCTAGAAGCTAGTTCATTGTGGACTGGCAGCTATCTAGTTGGATGAGGCAGAGGCAACTTCTTTGTCCCAGAGAGGTGTTTTTTGAGTCTTGAGTTTGTAAATGACATAGAAATGCTAGCTTTAGATGCTTTTACTTAAAAACTTATACCGAGGATAAAGAAAGGGTGTATGGCATTGTGAGCAGTCTGGCAGCTTTTGCACATTCCTCTTCTAGTTCACATGGGTGAGCTTGAATGGTTTTGCATAGCCTCAGAGCCACCTGAGGACTTGGTGGTATTTACCTTGTTGTATCTAAGGTTGCTCACTCAGATTATGAGCTCTGAAAAGAGTCAAAGCTCAGTGGGGATCGTGGAAATAGTGTCTGCTCTTTGGGCTAAAGCCTCAAACACACTTGTGCATGGTGCTTTCAGATGGCAGGGAGTTGCCTGAGTAAGTGCCCAATGGAACCGTCCTCTCTATGAGTTTTCTTTGGCCCGTAAAGGCCTTCTAAGTTGTTTTTCCTCTTATGTTTGTATTCAAAGGTAAAGACTTGAAGTTAATTAAACATGGGTAATGCAGTGTTTCTCAGAGTATAGGAAATAGGATGATTTTAGGTGGTATACCGATGAATACATGCATTTTTATTTTAACAGTTATGCAGAAAAATAGATAATTAGTTTATAAAGCATGTGATCTCATGCTTATTATCGCTTAAGATTAGGCAAAGTAAAAAATGTGAGTCAATTTGAATTTCATTTAAGGAAAATATTCAGTAAATAACAATATAGGTAGTTTGCAGATTAGCAAAGATTGTGAAAGTGATATGTAAATGAATAAGGTTTGGAGAATATTGGGCTAATGCAATGTTAATTAAAAATAAAATGGTATGTATGTAAATGCCACTAAAAGTTTTTCATGCTCATTATATTTTCAGAGCTCAAATTGGGCATGTAGTCACAGTGGATGCAGTCATTCAAGTAAGTAAGTAAGGTAATAATGATGGCAAATCCTAGAGAGACATGACATCTTGGTAGAATGGTAGGTAGGATCTGGTAATGACTCCTACACACATAGGAATAATTAACCCTACTCATTGTTTAAATAGAATAATACCATGTTTTTGTTTTTTCATGTTATTTTAATCCTCTCACCCCCCAACATTTCTTTTTTAATTAAAAAGTAATCTAGCTTTTCTGTAACAAATAAAAGAAAACACATCTGTTGAGACAACATTGGCCCTTGGAACTCTGCTTCCAGCAATGCCATTGTGTCAGTCAGCTCTTGCCATGTAACAAACTTCCCTAAGACTTAGTGATTGAAATAACCACTTTTAAAAATTTCATTTATTTATGCACTTATTTATTTTTAAGCTCACAATGCTGTGGTTCTGTAGTATGGGCTTGTGTCATCTGGGTTCATACACATAGTTGCAGTAAGCTGATGGGTAGTTAGGTAGCTTTGCAGGCTGTCAAGGCCTGATGTGTGTGGCCAGGGCACATGTTTCTTATCATCCATCAGGCAAGCATGGGGGCTTATTCTCTTGGCAGAAAGAATACAGAGAGTGCAAGACCTCTTCAGCCAGAGAACTGGTACATTACTGCTTCTAACACATTGGATTTGTCAAAGCAAGTCCCCAACCTAGTTCAGATTCAAGGGGAAAAGAAGCCTCCCTCTTGATGAGAGGAACCACAGAATTACATTACATTGCGGAGGAGAGTAGTTAGAGGGAAGGGAAACATTGTGACCACCCCCCCCCCCCGGCAGTCTGGTATAATCCTTTGGCAAGCGCATCATCTTGGACAGCTCACTTCAGTTTTGTAGGTCATGGTATCCTTGTGTCTAAAAAAGAGATAATGTACTAACCTCAACCAGGCCACACAAATCAGACCAGCTATGTCAAAACACTTTGAAAGCTACAAAGTCCCTTAAAAAGATGGGATTTTTTGCTTACTTTGCACAAATTCATCTGTAGAACAGGACATCATAATAGAATTCGCCTCATAAAGAGACGTGAAGAGTCAGGAAGATGAAGACCACGAACTGCTTAGCCCAGTCTGGCACAAAGAATGATTCCATAAATGGCAACAGCTCTTTTTATTATTAATAAAAAAATGAAAATAAGCTATAAGTCGAGAATACTGAGTAAGTTGTGATTAAAAAAGAAACAAAGGCAAAAGATAAAACAAACACATTGTAGTGAAATATGAGCTTACTCAAAATATCTCCAACTGTTTTACTATAAAATGTATTTGCTCATCACCAGTTGATGGCTTTTGAAATCATTTATTTTTATTGTCTAACAAAGGGCACTTTGTTGAGTGCTTCATTATCTGTAGAAATGCTTTAGCATTTGCACCAAAACCTTGTGCTCAAATACTGGCACTGGCAATACCTCTTAGTGATAATTTCCGAGTTAAGTATTATGCACCAGGTAAATGGTTGTGCATATAAATGGTCATTTTAGATTGTGCATTAGCAGGTGGAAATGGACAATCTTTTCCAAGGAATATTCAACTTCTTCCCCCACTCCACAATTAACTGCTTCAAGTAAAATTGTCAAGCATGCTGTGATGTTGTACAAAGTCAGATTAAAAAGAATAATAATAAGGATCTTAAAACCCTTAGCTTTTCAAAGAAGGGACTTGGTACATTTGCTGTTTCCTTTTTCTCTGCTGTCCAGTCTAACACATGTTTATGATGTTTTTGAGTAATGGTAATACAATACAATATGCTAATAGCAACGTGTGATTTAGAACTTGTGGCTCTTACTCCTTGTAGGTGTTGTTTTAAAATATAGGCACCTAGGTATCATAATGCCACACATCTTTCTGTAGCAAAAAACCTTTTTTGCTTGCTCTTTCTGGCACTAGATTGTATGGCGCTGGAAGGCATGTGTTGAATTTTACTTAAATCTTAGTGAGTTGCAAATATATAGTGTGAAAGTAAGTGTATATTAAAATGAATTTCAGATGCGTTATGAGGTTATTTTCTCACATTTCTCCAGCCTTTTGATGCAATCCTTCTTTGACTTCCTTTTCTTCTTCTTTTTTAATCCTGCTTTGACTTCCAATAAGAGAACCTAGTGAATGAAGAGATAGGCTTCAATTAAAAATAAATAAATGAATGAATGATGATGGCTTATGGAGAACAGTTCAACCTCACTAATGAAATACTGTAGGAGGCTGTTGTAACCAAAATGTCACATTGTTGGTTAAAGACACAAGAAGACACCCTGCTAAGGATGTTTCCAGCTGTACTGTTTTGCCCCATGCTATTTGCAGGAGTATGCTTCCATAAGATAATCTGTATATGACATACAGAAAAATCAACTCTCTTGCAAGGTAACCTGCAGAATTGTAGATGATTTCCTGGAAATGGAATCTGTATTATCACATATAAGTGGCAGTTTGCTCATTATATACTTTTATCCTAAGTCATTACATCATGCATGTCATTTAAATGGCCTGATTGTCTACGGGTCCCCTTCTTTAGATGGCTAACTTCTTAGGGTTAAGCAACTGTTTTGTATCCTTGTCACCTGTCAGTATGCCTGGTGTCTTTTAAGAAGCCTAACAATGATTTAGGCCTGGAGACACTGCCCAAACCCTGCCTTAAAACAGCTTCCCATGTGGTGGTGAGGCAACAGAGTATCATAAAAGTTGAGTTTTTAAGACCCACTTCCCCAAATCATGACCTTTAACTAGATCCTGTGGAGAAAGTGGAAAATAGAGCAAATTAACCACACACCAGGGATCTGAGATGTGTTGCTTGCATTTTCTCCTCTGGAACTTTCTTCCTTGGCTCTGCCTTCTTATCTCCAGGATTATCTTTTCCAGATGGTTCTCTGAGTTGGCATTATTATCAATTATTATTATTATTTTCTTAGTCTGGAGTTATACTTCTCTGAGAAAGTGGACAACCAGGAGTACTGTGGGTCATTGGCTAAGAAGTGATACTCTTCAGTATATTTCTTAGGGGTGTATCTAGCACAGGATTTGCACTTCCCAAATGTTCAGGAAATACATTTTTTTGAAAGATTTCATTTATTTATTGAAGAGAGAGAGCATGAGTGAGTGGGGAGGGGCAGCTGGAGAGGGACAAACAGGCTCCCCACTTAGTGGGGAGTCTGACACAGGACTCAATCCCAGGACCTGAGATCATGACCTGAGCTGAAGGAAGACCCTTAATCTATTGAGCCACCCAGGTGCCTCTCAGGAAATATCATTTTTAAGTGACTAAATATAAAGACTCTGCCTTCTGTTTTTGGCTGTTTTCTATTTCCTCACTATCTCTCTCTATTGTAATTTTCCTGATCCTCTTATGACTTTGAACAGGATCTCCTGGCTTTCCTTTGCCCTTCTTTCCAATCCAGGTTGATTCTCATGGTGTGTTCCTGCTCCCCTCATCCCATTATAGTTCTTCCATTGTCTGCAGGGCAATGGAGGACGATGGAGGCTCAAGAGGTAAAGGCCATGTAATAAAGCCACTGAGGCATGTTTCAAAAGGAAAACAACAACAAAATAACCACCAGCTAAAAAGGTAGTTCGAGTGTGTGTCAGCACTGTTATGGGTTGTTGGGACAAAGCAGTGGATAGTGGTGGCTGAGTTATAGGATATTAGAGCAGGAAGAAGGGCTCTTTTTATATAACACATGTTTATTGCTCGTCTTCAGAGTGCCAGGAACTGGGGTAGGTCTGGGAATATAGGCATATTCTAGTCCAAGGCATTGACGAGGAGGCAGAGGCCCAGTCCAGTGATCCTCAAGACTGGAGATGAGCAGAGTGAAGGTTAAATCCTTGTCATTCACTGTGTTTCTGGTTGGAATCCCCAGAGTAGTAACGTTTGAAGATGGGTCAGTTGACTCTGTTCCCATGGCTTCTAAGCTTCAAAAGGCCTTGTGGGATGAGAGGGTGCCATATGCCTCCTGTTTAAATGGCCATTACTATAGTCATGAAATAAATGAGATTTTGGAGGATTTTGCACCCCTTCTGCTAAATAAAGCTCTGAATGGGATTAGAATGAATTTTTTAGATATTTCATTATTTACGGTTGGCCTGGAGCCATTAGCTATATATGCAAGAAAAGAAAAACACCAAAAGGATTTTTAAAAAGTCTCAGAAATCACAGTAAGCTCAATGGTTATTATCACAAAATGGGATCATCTCTTTATCACGGAGAGCAGGGAGGGACCTTCATGCCTCCCAGGGCAGCATTCCATTTTCTCCAGTAAATAATACAGGGTTTCCCCCATAATTACCTGATAGACTGGAATAGCTCCTTGGGATCCATTTCAGTCTATTGGGTAAATGATATGTTTCCTAATGGCGTCTTTACCCAACGGTGAAGCTTGTGAACTAATGATATATATGGAGAGGCCTCTGTGGGGAACTGCATGGAGGCAGTAGTTACTTTTATAAACTTAGACGTAGGCCCCAAGCTACCAGATTCCAGGGAGACAGCGTTTGTATTTAGTATTACCAGAGAAAATAAACACTTTGCAGGAGCATTCTTAGGGCATTTTCACAGGCTGCGTGAAGAGGCCAAGCATTGGGCTGGGTGCCATTTCTAGCCAGTGACATCCCATTTGAAATGCAGCTGCTGTTTGCGGCTATGAAAGACATGTCAGAATTAGTCTGGGAAGATCCCATGACTAGTCCCATATGGCTGCCTGGATCATCGGTCTTGGAGTTGTTGATAGAGAAGTGATTTACATTACTGCAGCAACCGTGAGATCATGGGAAAAGTCCCCGAGGGTCAGTCATAAGACCCTGCTGGAACCCTGCTCTGACACTTACGAAGCAAGTCACTTACCTTGCTGAGCTTCAGTGTCTGTCTTTAAAATGGGGATAATCAGCACTACATCACCGAGAAATTGGGAGGATTGAGAGGCATGTCTCACGTGCATCATTATAGGAAGGTTGTGGCATATACCAGGCCCCCAGTGCGTGCCTATTAAGAAACCAAACTAATGACAAATGGTTTGGTCCTAAGACAAGTATTCTCCAAACTTGCCTGCTCCCATAAATCCCCTGGGATGCTTGTTAAAATATAGATTGTCTGACCTCCCTACTGACCTATTAACTGAGACTCTGGAAGAGTGGACTGGAAACCTGCATTTAATAAGCATGCCAGCTGATTCTTATGGTCGGACTAGGTTGGAAAATAGTAGTGAGGATAGAGAACCTGTGAAAGATTCATTTGATGTTTTTTAACATTCATAGGGCTGAATCAGTCACAGGATTTGGTTATCTGTCCCATTCACATGGCCCTTGATTTCCACAATTAGCAATGTAACTGATGATTATGGTCTGTTACATGTTGATTCAGGTGCTTGTGCAGGCCAATGACGCTGTCATGACCATCTCAAGTGGCTTGGCTGCATTTCTTTGAGAGTATGAATTTTTTCTTCTTTCATAAGTTCAAATCACAAGGCACACAAATATATTCTAAACTTAAAAATGAACATCAATCCAAGAAGCGTGAATCCCCAAAGAGTTAGAAATCAGAGTGACATGTCTGCATAGTCCTCTCAGAGCTGACCCAGCCCATAGCAGGCAGTTCCAATGCAAATTGTCTGATGGTGTAGAGCTGTCATTAAAATGCTGTCTCTATAAGTGGTAATGAACTTTCAGAGGAGACTGCTCAGCCAGCTTTACAAGATGCCTCACAGGTGCCCTGTGGGTTAGATCTATGGTCTAGGCAGCCTGGCATTTTATCTGGGGCCACATCTCTCTAACAGTTTGTGGGGCATCTGTCAGATCGCTTTCGTCCTGGTGATTTAGAAAATTAGACTGTTGAATGGCATAAGAATGAATATAATGAGCCCCAATATCTGAGAAGTTTCATTTGTACCGGAGACTGCCCTGCTTTTCAAATTGATCTCATTCAATCTTTATAACAACTCTCTGAGTTATTCCCATTTTACAGATGAGGTAACTGATGGTCAGGACTTGTACAAAGTTGTTAAGCCACCATAGTCCATGGCAGAGGTGAAACTGGAACCCAGTTCCGACCTCAAACTTTCAACCATCCTGCTGTGATGTTCTCCTCACAGTTTAGCCCAATGTTTCAGACTTTCTTAGCTGCTGTGTACAGATATGGTCCCACTGCTATTAATGCAGCCAGGGGGCTCTACTTCCTTCACTTCAGTTAATCTGATCTTTGAAAATCTGCCTCTGTCCAGATGTTTCTGAAAATTCCACGAGGCAAGGCCTTATTTGTCCAGTCCAATACTGACCAGTGTTATTATGCTTTTATGATATGGATCTGTTACCTCCTTTTGGAATAACAGAATCTCAGAGTTAGAAGAGGATTTAGTGGTCATTTAGACCAACCCTTGAGCAAAGGTAGAAAGTTAACTCCACAGTCTCTGACACGTCGTGACCTCTCTGAATTTCTCCAGAGATGGGGCTCTTTGTTACCTGTGTCATAGGCTGTCTGCAATACCTCTGAGCTGACAATACAACACATGTTACTTCCATGTACAGCCTTCTGTTGGGCCAATGAGGCAGCTCAAAAGTACTAACCTACAATCTTCGGTAAGTAGTGGTTGACTGAATTCAGAGCACAGGCTCCCTGGGCTTGGGAATAGTCGCCTTCCGTGGGTAAACGACAAAGCGACTTCACATCAGAGCTGAGGAAAATGGTTAGATGGTGAAAACTGAAGAGGCTTTTAAGTCACCAAGGGGCTGATGTAAAGGAAACACTGCCGTGTTTTAGGATTGAAGGGAGAGAGTCGAAACTAGCAAGGGCAAAGTGCCATGTTTGCATTTTATTGATTTCCTACCTATTGATTTCAACGGATGAACTGTCTGCCTGAGAGAAAGAGACTGACAGTGAAGCAGAAACCCAGACGGCCCTTCAAGGGAGGGAGGGAATTACATATAAAACACCCCAGGCGCTCACTTCTTTCAGGGTCAACCCCGTGAGCACATCCCAGAACTTTAATCCTTCTCTTGCAATCCCGGAGGGACATAGATTTGTGGGCGGCCTGAGCCTCCTTTACTCTCGTTCCAGGAACCTCAGCGATAGGGAGCTAGATGAGAGTTCTCATCTGGATCTTACTGAGTGAGCCTCAGGTGCCAGTAGCAGGGCCATTCTGGGTTTTGTTGTGTCTGACACACCTGTGTGTCACCATCATCTAGCAGGTGATTGCATTATAGGGTATGCACAAGCAGGTTCTCAATGAATGTTTTGAAAAATGAATGAATGATATGATCTCACTGATATGAGTAATTTGCAATATGAGACAGAGGATCATAGGGGAAGGGAGGGAAAAATTAAACAAGACGAAACCAGAGAGGGAGAAACATCATAAGAGACTCTTTTTTTTTTTTTTTAAAGATTTTATTTATTTATTTGACAGAGAGAGATCACAAGTAGGCAGAGAGGCAGACAGAGAGAGAGGAGGAAGTAGGCTCCCGGCTGAGCAGAGAGCCCGATGCGGGACTCGATCCCAGGACCCTGAGATCATGACCCGAGCCGAAGGCAGCGGCTTAACCCACTGAGCCACCCAGGCGCCCCCATAAGAGACTCTTAAACTCAGGAAACAAACTGAGGGTTGCTGGAGGGGAGGAGGATGGGAGGGTTGGTACATGCTGTGGTGAGCTCTGTGAACTGTGTAAGACTGAGGAATCACAGACCAGTACCCCCGAAACAAATAATACATTACAAGTTAATAAAAAATTTAAAAATGAATGAATGATTGCTTAATGAATTGCTCTCTTTCTTTAGGGACTCAGGATTAAAATGCTCATAAGTTGGGAGTTTATCTGAACATCTCATTCCTTCCAGTTGGGAAACACCCAGAGGGACAGGGCCCACTCTTAAATCTTTTGTTTAGTGCTCTACTGTGATAGTATAATAAATCTTGGGAGATCTTTCATTCAGTATCAGCCTTTTCTACCTTTGATAAGGCAAGTGGTAGTTTTTGTCCTGGAGAGGATGGCTGTTGGAGGCTGTTCTTCCTTTGCCACTGTCCTTTGTACTGACCCCGAATACAGTGGTAAGGTAGCTTCTGGAAGGATCCTGAACACCCTTCCCCCCATTTTTGAATAACGTTATTGAAGTATACTTAACATTAAATAAAATTAATCTGTTTTAAGTATGCAAGTAAGTTGATTTGTAGTCAATTACATAGTTGTGCAACCATTGCCAAAATTCAACTTTAGAATATTTTTTTAATCACTCCAGAAAGATTCCTCGTGGCCACTTGCAGTCACTGTCTATTCTTGCCTGGAGCTCCAGGCAACCACTAATTTATGTTATGTTTCTACAACTTTGCCTTTTCTTTATAAGCGAATCATATACTTTTTGACTTTTGCTTCTTTGCTGTAGTGTATGTTTTGAAGTTTCATCCATGTTGCGGTGTGTGTCAGTAGATTACTCATTTTTATTGCTGATTGGTTTTCCATTGTATGAACACACCACACTTTGTTTTTCCATTTACTAGTTGATGGACATTTGCATTTTTCCTACTGTTTATTCCTATGCCACTTTGAACACTCATGTACAAGTCTTTGTATGGACATAAATGGACAGCAGTGTGCTGGGCTCTGGTATGGAGGGGAGGAAGAGAAAGATGAATGCGGAATAAATTGCACTTGTATTTTGAATTTCCCACTCAATGCCTAATAATAAACAAAAGAAACCTATGTTATTGTCATCAGTTTTAATATGCAAGGTGAGCAAGCCTCTGCTCTGTCAGTGAGCCGATGGGTTATTGCCCTCGCATTGGTTGTAGGTGGGTTGAGTGAGGCAGCCTCGGAGGAGCTCAACACAACACCTCATTTCACTGACTAGAGTCTTACTTGGGTTCCTTCCCTGCCATGGCATTGCCATTTAGCTCAATTTAAAAATCAAGAATTCTTTTTTTTCCCCCTCAGTAGATTATACCCTCTTGGTGTGTAGGTAGGAGGGAAAATAATTTAGTTTGTGAGGCTCCAACAGGTACTTTATAGTACATTAATGTCCACTTAGCTGCCACATGGATTGCTCTGTCAATATCCAAGGCATTTAAAGTTGCAATTTTAGGATCTCTTTCACACTGGGCACAGACACACTTAAGCTGAAGCTGTTGCCTCTTACTCCCCCAATTGTGAGAGACTAACTGATTTTTCACCCTTTGCCATCATTCAGTAGAGGATTGTTGGGGCCAAAATCAGATAGCCCACGTGGTACAACCTGCCACACTTTTTTGTTTTTGTTTTTGTTTTTTAAAGTATCCCTTGATTCTTTATCAGCTGCTGCCTCTGGTCTGTTACTAGTTTGCTCAGTGGGGAGGAAGGATAACCCAAAGATTATATGATTTTTTTTTAACATTCATTGTGAAACATTTAGGTAGCTAAAGCATTTGGGTTGCCCTCAGGACCAATGTATAGAAATCATAGGGAAGCTTCCTGTTTGCTCTGAATTAAGGCCCATCCTCTGATTGTGTGAAGAGTTTATAGGTTATGTATATGGTTTTGGTACAGAGGAGTTATCTTTTTTGTTTAATAAACATTTGATTTTAGATTAGTTTTGGATTTATAGAAAAATTGCAAAGATAATAGAGTTCCCATATGCCTGGCACCTTGTTTCTCTTGTTTATATCACCTTGTTGATAAGATGTTATCAACATCTTATATTAGTACTGTCCATCAGTTGTAATCAATGAACCGATATTCATACTTAAGTGTTACCTGAAGTCCATACTGTATTCAGATTTCCTTCATTTTTAAAATATAATATCCTTATTCTGCCCCAGAATTCTATCCAGGGTACCACATTCCATTTCATTTTCATGTTTCCTTAGGTTCCTCTTGGCTGTGACAGTTTCTCAGACATCCCTTGTTTTCAGTGTCCTTGACAGTTTCGAGGAGGTTTGCTCAGCGCATTTTGTAGTTTGTCCCTCAACTGGGATTTTCTGATGCTTTTCTCATTATTATATTGGGCTTATGGGTTTGGGGGAAGAAGACAACAAAGGTTAATCACATCATATGAGGGTGTGCATTCTATCAACATGACTTATCATGATTGGTGTTGAACTTGTTCCCCTGGCTGAAGTAGCATTCCTCAGGCGTCTCCACTGTCAAGTTATTCTTTTATCTCCCTTTTCCATACTGGACTCCTGGGAAGAAAATCATAATGCCCAGGCCACACTTAAAAAGTTGGAATTACACTCCACCTCTTCAAGGGAAGCATTTGGATTTGTCTCCTCTCTCTCATTATTTACTCGTTCAGATCATTTACTTATATCACATGGACTTGTGGATATTTATTTTATACTGCAATTTATAATCCAGTGCTGTCATTTATCTTGTTCAGCTTTGGCAATTGAGAATTCTTTCCCTGGGCTCTTGGGTCCCTTTGACCATCTTGCATCTGTGTGTGTGTGTGTGAGAGAGAGAGAGAGAGAGAGAAATCTAGAGAGAGAGAGAGAGCACTTTATTACTTCCCAACACTGCAAGATGCTCCAGGGTTATTCTGCGTCTTACTTGTCTCAGTTTGAGATTCAGCCATTTCTGCAAGGAGCCTATGTTTCTTTTGTTGGGGAATGGTTTTAGAAACCAAAGTGAAGGTGCTAGGAGTTCTCATTATTATTGGGATGTTATTGCTTCTAAGCCTCAAGAGGTTATCTTTATCACAGGCTTTTTTTTTTTTTTTTTTGAATGAACAGACTTGTAATATGGTAAAAGGGGCTCTGAACTTGAAGCTGCTCTTTGGGGCAAGGGTTTGTACTCCTCCATGTCAGTGTGTGTATGAATTCAAGCAAGCCATTTCACCTGTGAGGCTTAGTTTCTTCTGTCATATATAAAATAGGGAACCTGGTAACTTTCCTACCTCATTTGTAGGGTTGCAGTAAAGATCTAGAGAGTTCATATCATTTGAAAATATTTTGCAGATTGAAAAGTTTTATACAAAGACTTGTTTTATTTCCATTATCCGAAAACTTCTGCATATCTTGTGTTTTGCCATTGTTATAATTTTGGTTTGACCAAATTACATACATTTTTGAGGGCAGGATACTAAATACTAGCATTAAGTTTTTTTTTTTTTTAATGAAAAATATGTTACCACTTTTAGCCTTGGAATTTATTGCATGAAATATCATTAGAAATTTGTGCTATGAAAAAATTTTCTAATATTTTGCTTAAATTATTTTCATTTCTTCAAATGCCTTCATGTTCTTAGAGGTTTAAAGAAGAGTCAAGTAAGGCACGTACTAACCAAGAGAGAACTATAGTTACTCGAAGTAGTTGTGTCAGAGTAGGTTGGAGGGACTTTGAGCCTTTTCTCTCAGGGGGCTCCCCTCACACTCAGTGCTTGTGCTAAGTTGAAGAGGTGCACTTGCTGTGCAATATGTCACACTGAAACAGGTCCTCCATTCTAACTTGCTTGCCCATCCTTTTCCCCCTTATAGAAATTCTGGGTCTGCCAATGTGTAGAGCCAGAGGTTTATTTACCCTCCAATCTGTGCACTAGGAACAAAGCAAAGACTAAATCATGTTTTCCCCATGCGTTGCAAGCTATGAGGGGTGTGCATTGTATGTAATGTGGTAGAGCTCCCAGTAATTTTAAAACAGATTCTACAAGGCAACTAATTCGAAAAGGTACAACAAAATCAAATCAACCTTTTTCTGTTTGATGTCCCTTGCGCAAACCAACTAGATGTGCACACACACATACGCACACATATAAACATACATATACACATATGGCCCCATGGAGATACCATCAGAATTTGAGGACGCTAGGCTCTGCTCAAAGCTGTCAGTGCCTGCGTATTGCTCCCTGGCCTGGTGACCCTATAGAATAACCCCCAGCTATGAGCTATAAATCATGTAGAAGAGGCAGTGAACCATCTCAGCATGAAGGGAGACACATTTTGCTGGTGCTGCTGTGTTTGTGCTGCTTATTGGAATTTTAAAACCTGGTCTTATCCAGAGAAAGGATCCCCTGCTCTGTCCCCACAACCAATGATCCTGAGATTTTGCTTCTGCACTGAGTGCCAGCTCGACCCCACTACTGCCTGACTCAACTTCGTTTTCCTCTGCATGGAGCGCCACTTGCTTCTAACACCTGTTTAAATCAGTTTATTTGTCTTACTGTTTTCATTAAGAGCTAATGTCAGTGACAGGAAAGAGAGAAACATGCAAGAAAGAGGGTTGCCTCTTGTACTATGGACACAATACAGAGATACTCATTTTGAAAATGAGAATTATTTGATTAACATAGGATTTTGGTTTTGCTGGAAACAAACCAGTTTAAGGCAAAATCACTAAGGAGAGAGCGAGCAGGGCAGTGGAGACCCAGACTGCTTGAAAATGTGTTTATTTAAATGAATAGTCGTGGGAAGGCGGCCCTCTCATTGGTTTGGGAAGAGCTCCCGATGGGCTGCTCCTCTCAAACACAGCCTCACAGAGTGCTACTTAATGAGAGCAATGCGGATCTCAGATTCAATTTTGTTTCTAACTGGCTAAAGCACGTATTTAACTTTGATCTGTAAGTAGGAATCAGAAGCATGATTGGCTAATGTTTGACTTCCAGTTGGCCTAATGAGGTTTATGAATATCAATATTGCTACAGCATCATGATACATTTGCTGGCTTTTTGTAGCAGTGAAAAAATATTGCTGTCTATTAGTCAAATAACTTGGTTTCCTAATGCCATGGTAATTATTCTGACTTCCCTTTGGTGAGTGTGGGACAACTGCTTCTTAATGTTGGGGGAGGTCAGCACATTTTTTTAATTTATGCTTAGTTTGACTACATCTAATGTCAGTCAACTGTTGTTAATAGGCTCTATTATAACACAAAAATGCTGATATTTTAAATGTAGTTGGTGAACTCCAGTGGGGCTGTGAATTCAAGACTGCTCTACAAGGTTGGATTAGTCATTCTGCAGTGGTACCAAATGTATGTTGTTAAATTCATTTCAGCCATTGAAACTTGACAACTAATTTTGGATAAGAATGATTGGAATTGATAAACTCTTATTTTTGGAAGTGGCTGTTTTTCAAAACAAATCTTTTATCTAGTGTGGCACATAATTTAGTGGAAGCATACACAAATCAGCTTTGCTGTTGATCAGGGGTGGGGGAAGCATTCAAATCATTAGATCTTTTATTTTTCAAGAAGGAATAAAGAATATTGTATAAGAGCCATGATACTCATGCAAAACAATACACATACGGCAATAGTTTGTAAACTATTATTTTTTAGATAAAGAAGTGGAAAAAATTATACTTGGTGTCTGTTTTCCACAAATCTTCTGTTACTACATTTAGAGGAAACATAACTCTTAGACATTTCTGGTGTGGCAGGAAACCTAGTTAAAAGGAAACAAAGAAAGTCTGCTTCATGAGTGACTTCCTATAGGAAAGGCTCCTTACATATGTATCCCACTTAATCTTTACAAGAACTCTGTGAGGTAGCTAATATTAACCTCATTTTATAGCTAAGGAAATAGCTTCGGTGAGGTTGAATCACTTGTCCAAGACCAATTGCTAAAATATGGCTGAGCTGGAATTTACTCCCAGATGGGCCTGGCTCCAAAGCCCATTCCTTTTCATTAAATTGGAAGCTTCATGAGCGAATGGGTCATATCATTCTTGTTCACCTCTGCATCTCCCAGGGCCCTATGCAGTGTCTGGCACTCAGTGACACGATAGCTCCCTGCCAGTCCCTTCTCTGACCTCTGAATTTACCATCTGAACCTCTGCAAACTGCCTCTTTCCCTTAGCTATTCCTTTGTATTTTATCCTCAACTAAATAACCCCCCTTGAGTGCTGATTTATAATTTGTTACCTGTCTGGCCTCCATTTTTCTTTTCTGATAATTCTGTTGTGGTATCTCATGACAATGCATGAATAAGATATATCTGTGTTGGCCTCATTTTGGAAGTAAGGAAGCTGACTCATGAGAGTTCAATGGCTTTCCATAGACACACATCTCATCTGGCACTAGATTCCAAATGTACCCTATTCCAAAGCCTGGGTTTCTTTTGCATGGAATCTGAGCTGGATCTCAAAGGTGGGGATGGAATTGTGTTGAGTTGGACCTTCGAGGTAGGCACATGCTAGAATGAAGAAGTATGAGCAAAGCTCAGATTTGTGAGAGCCTGTGGCCAGTCCTGAGAAGAGGGACCCTTGTATGTAATCATTGGGATTCTGGTGTTTTAGATCTGTTTGCTGAGAGAGGACCTGAGTCTTTGAACAGTGCTATGCTCTTTCCTGACCATTGTAATCCTGAATGATGCTCTTTCTTCTTCAGGACCAGCCAGCATAGTTCTAGGGCTTTGACAAATCACTCTTCCTACAGCTGCCCCCTTCATGTGTGAGAGTCCTCACCCACACCGTTCCCATCATTGCCTTCCCTTACACAACTAGGAAGATTTGGCTCTGTTCCCACATTGAATTTTCCCTCTAAGGCACAGCAAGTTGCCCTGGTTAAAACATCCTTGCCGCCTCATGCCACATCTTGCACGGCTACTCCTCTCAGTGAACACCTGGTTTTGGCCTTAGGAGGGAGAACATTTGACAGAGCCAGAGGTTCTCAAAAGCCCATTTCCGATGAAACAGTTTTGCTTTTTCTTCTCTCATGCTGTTGTGAAGTTTCAGGTTTCTGTCTAGGGAGCCCCTTGAAGTTAAGAAATTAGACCACAAACAGTGTCACTGTTGAGCTCCCGTGACAAAGTGGTATAATATGAAAGCCCAGCAATATCAAGCTTGTCAAATGTTTATTTTAGATCATGCAACAAAGAAAATCCTTTGCTTTTGGGTCTTGCATTGCTAAGCCAAGGGAAGCGGGGGAGTCCTGACTTTCTAAATGTTTTCATCCAACAAAGGCTTCTCATGTTGGCCATTTTGTCCATGATGAAAGTTACCTACTTTCTTCCCTCTGTCCCATTTCTTCCCCATTGTCATGAGAATCCAGGTTGTTGACTGTTGTCCTCAGCAGACAACCCGTGGTCTGCTCAGGTCTCAGGAATGAAGAAATAAGGCTGGGTGTGAGCACAGTTTTAGGTCCACCTGCTGTCATCCAATGCCTCTCCCCCACAGTGCCTTGAAATGAAATGCAAGGCACATCTTAACTTCCTAGTACCTTTGCTTATCTATTTCACAAAATTAGTGTCTGCCACGTGCTAACTGTGGTCTAGACCTGGACACACAGTGACAAACAAGATATAGAAGGCTCTTGCCCTTCATAACCTTTCCGTTTATTCTCCCTAGGGGGCTCCTGACCATTCAACACATACAACGGTACTCCTTTGCTATTTTTCTGAGCATCGGGTAGCATTGTGAACTCTTTCTGTCCCTTTATTCAATCAGATCAACATTTTATTAACCTGAAGGAGTTTGTTTTGCTCAGCAAAGCTGGAGAATTGCATGCATACTTCTATTTAGATCATTTATAAAAGTATCACAGAAGGCCAATATCAGTGTAGCCACTGGGTCTCCCTCTTACTGCACTCTGTCGTATCTTTATGCCAATTCACTTGACATAGGTTAGGTATATAGTACCCATTCAATAAATTTCTTGTTGGTTCATTGATCTCCTTTTGTTGTCAGGCTAGTTTCCACAATCCCAGCATGGCTTAGTGTTTTAATGGCTGTGGATTTGAAATATTGTCAGAAGCCTTTTCTGAAGCTAAATAAACCATATGGATTCATTTCTCCTAGTTCCCATGCTTGACTTCTTGGAGGAGTTCCCTGGTCAAGCAGACCTGAATTCATTGCCTCCTACCTCAATTCTGTTTCTATTCTCCCATTGGTTTTGCTGTCTTCAGTGTTCAGTGATCTGAAAACTTTGATTCTAAGGTTTACAGGTTTCAGAGTAAAATGGAGTGATTTGTCTTTCAGAATCTGGGATCCAGCCTCTGTAAGCTTTCTTTGCCAACTGTGCATCACATTGGCTACTGGTGAAAAAAATTTGGATGTTTTATTGGGGAGTGGTCCTCAACTTAACCCTTGGGTATTACCTGTTTATTAGTTGTAGCTCATATCACTGATGTTCATTCATGCAAATATTAAGTGCCAGGACCTGTTCTAGGTACAAAGAGCAGGGGTCCTATGCTCTGGGAGCTTACCTTCTCATAGAGGATAGGACAATAAATATGGAAACAAGTAAACACATTTAAAATGAAAATATCAGACTGTGGTGAGGACTCAGAAGCAAATAACGAAGATAGAGTAATAGAGATTTGGGGCCAGGAAGGGAAGAAGAGGTTGGTTTAGATAGCATCTCTTCTTTGAGAGGTGACATCAGACTGAATGCGGCATAATGAGGAGGTAGACATATGATGATCTTGGCCAAGAAAGTACTTAGAAGAGGAGATCCAGGCATGAGGGCCCCAAGGTGGAATCCTTTAGTGCTTTATGAAGAATTTTCAGCAATTTTCAACTGGACACAATTTTAAATCTTAGTATTTGATGTGAATCTTTTCATTTAATTGCTTAAATTATGAGTCACTAAGTGATCTGCATTCTGTATCCATTTGCACTAGTTGCTAAAACATAAGCCAAATGAAGGCAGGTATGTTTATTTGTTCATCTCAGTGTTTCATACCAATATATCACAATAAAATAGAAAGTTCTCAATAAATATTTGTGAACTAAACACATCATTTCTGCAAGCCTGCAGAGGAATAACACCTCCTTTAATTTAGAGATTAGAAAACTAAGGTCTAAAGATGTTAAGGAGAGCCGGGATTTGAGTCCAAGAATGTCAGCCTCAATGCATTTCGCACTGTGCTCTACTTCCCTTGCTCTTTCTAGAACAATCGACCCATCTGCTTCCAAAGTCTAATCTCATTAGTGTCCTCTGAGTCAAGACTGAGGCAGGGAGTTGATTTGGCTGTTCTGCTCTCCCCTGTTCATCAGGGAGTGGTCTTTCGGCAGCCTGATCATTATATGGTCCCACTGATTTCTGAGCTAACTTACTGCCTTTGATATGGGCTCTGATCTTTTCAAAAAGCCAGACCTCAAACTCTGACTGCCAAAGCTTGCCCTCTAAGAGGTTTTACATAAATCATGGAATCAGAGCACGGTTCATGCTCTCACATTCAGGCAAATGTAAAGGAGTAAAGAGGAAGGGAACTTACATGAATTGAACACCTGCTATGTGACTCATTTGTGATGGACATTTTGCATTTTACATACAGAACCTATTTTAATTTAACAATTGATAATTATTATAGCAAAATGGTGACAAGAATTGATTTGGAGGTCGGGTAGATCTGGATTAAATTCTGAAATCAAGCACTTAGACTCTCTATGAGTTTAGAAAAGTTACTTAATCTCCCTGTTCCTTAGTTTCTTATTCATAAAATGGGTCTAATGTTACCTATCATATAGGCTGTTGGGAAGATTAATATGATAACATTTATAAATGCTTGACCAAAGCCAGCATTCAATGAATGTAAATTATAATAGATTACTATATTTTATTGAGTCTAAGATGCCATATATTAAGTACTATCATTTTATGTCACTAAGAAAAGATGCTGCCAATTTAACTATCATGCACTGATCAATTATAAGATACATTCTGATATTAGAGATGGAAAGTGGGAAAATGTGCATTTTTAGAATGGGTGAAATATTGTATATATTCTAGGTTATATAACCCATTAGTAATGACAATAAATTAACAAATTTTTGAGCATCTAAGGCAAACCATTGGGTACTATTTGTCAAGTGCTTTAGGAAGCAAGAACTAGCAGTTTTCTTTGTTGCCTCTCTCAATTATCCACGACCCTCAAAATCCAAAAGATTTTCCTTACATCAAGTCAAACAGTCCATACCAATTGCAGCCAGCTTCTGCTCATTTATTCCACTCTACAGATAACAAGTGGTCAGTGTTCTCCGAACAGTCATTCATCTGCTTGTTAACTTACAACTTAAATGCCTTTCTCTCAGACTAATTACAAAATAATTATCTAGGCCTGCAAAACATCTGACCAATGTGATGTGGATGAGTTCAGGGTATTAAGAGATTTTAAACATTTGTTATTCATTCATTCATTCATTCAGCAAATATTTATGAATAATCCACCTCATGCCTAGTCTTTTTCAAATATTGGAAGTGGGACTATGAACCAAAGTGCCTGTTGTCACAGAATTTGGGGGGAGATAGATAATAAACAAGTAACAAAGAAATAATATTTCAGATAGTGATGAAGTCTATCACAAAAATATAGCAGGCTAATGAGAAAGACAGTGACTGACCCTGAGGTTATTCTAGGTAGAACAGTAGGGAAGCTTCTCTGGGGAGTTTACTACTGAGTGGAGCCCACTCAGTAGTAGTGGTGGGAGGGGGTGGTGGGAGTGGGGAGAGAACATTCTGGTCAGAGGCATCAGCACTTGCCTAGACCATAAGAAAAAAAATGAGCTTGGAATAATTAAATAACAGAAAGAGGTAGAGAGCATAGGAAATGTAGGAAAAATATGGGAAAGAAAGTGGAGAGGTGGGCAGGGGCTAGGTCACAAGAATGGGTGGTCTTGTACTCTCTGAGGTAGGAAGGAGCTGGAAGGAATGCATGCAGGAAGATATCTGCAGTCAGAGGTCCAAGTGGCTGGGGGACAGATGACACATAAGTGAGTCAGAGGTTCATAAGAAAAGTCCTGGTTAAAGGTGTAAATTTGGGATTTGATTTCAACCTCAGTTGAGATTTTCTAGGGGAAAATGGGGATAGAGCTGAGAAGATGTTTAGGGGAAAGGGGCAAAAAGCCTGCAAAGGAGGTTTAGAAGGAGCCCCACAGTGAGTAATGCCATGAGAAGCAGGTGGCCTGGGTGGCTCAGTTGGTTAAGCGGCTGCCTTCGGCTCAAGTCATGATCCCAGCGTCCTGGGATCGAGTCCCACATCGGGCTCCTTGCTCGGCAGGGAGCCTGCTTCTCCCTCTGCCTCTAGCCTGCCACTCTGTCTGCCTGTGCTTGCGCTCTGTATCTCTCTCTCTCTCTAACAAATAAATAAAAATCTTTAAAAAAAAAAAAACAACTTTGCAGGTCAGTTGGAAAGGGGAGAAAAAAGAAACGATTGAAGACATTGAGGGCTGGATTGTAATTGCAGAGCGATGGACCCATTTTGGGGTGGGAGTACGGTAGAGAGAGACATTTCCTGGGAACAATATTGATGATGGTCAAAGGAAACAGCTAGCTACCTTCCATTTTATAGAAGCTGAAACACAGAAGCCAAGTGACTTGCTAAGGTGACAGAAGTGACAAGGTCACTCAGATCTTGGTTCCGGCAGCTGTATTCTTAAACCCTGGACTACCTTGTCTGTAGGATCCTTGGAGAAGTTAAAATTAAATGGCAGGGGAAAAGAGAATATTCTGTATCTGTATCAAGGGAACAGTAGGATAGGGACTGTGGATTGCCTTAGTGAAAAGGTATTTGGGGTCGTCTTTGCCATTTGGGTAACAGTGCCATTCTGAAAGAGGCCAGAAGCAGTCATAAGAAAAATAAATATTGGTTGGAATGAAGGGAGTAGGTAGAAGTCATTTTCTGCCTTTCCTTTCAGGTAGTTTAGAGCAATAAAAGCCACCAACCACTATTCACATCTGATTCAACAAAAGTAAAAAAAGCAAAACAAAATAAAACAAAAACAACAAAAAAGCACAGCAGAGGAAAGACTGCAAGAGCGAGTGGCAAGCATAATCTTTGGTATTTAGAATGATGAAGAGAAGCAATATGTGAAATCCACTTAAAATATGATTTCATGTTCTAATATACATTTTGAATTTATGGGATACCGACTTCTGCCATTTATTCAGAAAGCAAAAAAAAAAAAAAAAAAAAAAGCATATGCTGTGCAGCTGAACTTATCATATCATAATGGGACACCTAGCATTTTTCACAAGTGATTGATCTTCCCCACCCCTTAACAGTCCCTTCCTAACTGTTACAAAAAATGGAATACATTTCAAGCTTCTCTTGAGTTGAATTGAGCAGAAAGCCAAAGAAGCCACTAACATTTGCCAGCTTTAGTAAGAAAAGAAAAAAAAGAAAAAAAAAAAAGAAGTAGGGGGCGGGGAGATTGTCTCCTTCACATTATGAAAACAGAAGAAAATTTCAACTGGGAGAAACACCCCGGGGGTGGATATGTTAATTGGAATATTCCCCACTAAGGTTAAATAGAACTTAAACACTGTTTGAAGCCTATGTTATATATCCCCAAATACATACTGAACCAGGAGGTAAAGAAACTGGGTTTTATTTCCAGCTGTGTCGCTGATTTGAACAAGTTGTTTAGCCTGTCTATGGAGCTCAGTTTATCCATCTTCAAAATGAGAAAAACAGCATTTGCCTCTACCCAACAGAACCTGAATGCCAGTTTTCATATTCAAAGCTCAGGATGCTATTTAAACTTGAGTTTTAAGGTGAGTGGGTCTTCTTCAAAAAAAAAAAAAAAAGTTTAGAACCCTGAGAATAGAAAGAGAAGCTGGATGCAAAGGTCTAAAAATTCCTTATTTTGCAGGGATCCTCCTCCCATAATCCAGGTCCTAGAGCTAGCTCCTTTTGTGGAGCTCTTGTGAAACTTGTCACTTGCACTTCTCCAAGAGTGTGACCAGCTTCTGATGGTTTGCCCACATCCTAGCAACCTGCTTGGTCTGAGTCAGACTTGGACAATTTGACATCCTGGTTTCCTTTGAGCCCTGAGCCACACTTGCCTTGGTGTTTGTGTGCTCACAACTAGACTATAAGCTTCATGAGGGCATGGAAAGTGAATTACACTGATGGTTCATATTCTCCTTCTTGTACTTTTGGTAGTGAGTGTTGGGTCCATGGTATGTCCCTTTTGCAAATCCTTCATTGATTAATTCGTTTCTCAAACGCACCTTAAGGTCTTTAGCCTCAGCCTTTTGCAAAATATTTTGCCTGGGAATTTCAAAAATATTATCACATTTAATGCAAGAGTCCATTGAGGCTAATGGTGTTCTTCCTATCTATAGAAAAGCTGGGGTACAAAGAAGAACACAATTCACATAAGGTCACCCATCTTAAAAGTGGCTGACCTCAGATGAGACCATAGATCTGAGCAAAGTCTAGACTCTTTTATTACATCATACTGGTTCTTGTTTTTATGGCTTGGGACTTCCTTGCCTCTCATTCATGGATGGGCATCTGATACATTCCTTAAGGCTTAGCTCAAGACTTAGCAACTATTACAGGCGCTTTTCCTAGTTCCCTGACCTGTTAAATCTCTCTTTGATTTGAGTCAACATCATTCTGTTTTTCTTTGGGACTTAATCTTACCCTGGCTTTTATAATATTGGTTTAGTATATGTGCTGCCAAAGTGAGCACTATGATACTGTTTTTTATATCTGTGTCTTGCTTTATGTTTCCTGGTTGATTCTATGCTTCATGAGGGCAGAGATAAGAGTTTCACTCCTTTTGAGTTCCGAGCTTCCAGTGCTTGTTTATTCATTCACTCATTTATTCATTCAAGGTTGGATGACTTGATTTCCATCTTGATTGTGACCAGAAAGGGGCATGCACTTCAACTGAGTTGAAGTCAGTGGAAACACTTGATAACGAAAGACAGAGGAATTCTTTCATCATGTTGGCTGGCCATGTGTTTTGAGTTTTAGTCAAGTGCCAGAGTGCCAGACCACCACAACTTGCAGAAGACTTTTTACATAGCATCTGCTCCAACTTTTCTTGCAATTTTTTTTAAAGATCTGCCAGTCAGACAATAAAAATGTTCAGATCCTGTGAATATTAGGAGAAAATCACTGGTTTGATTAATTTATTTGACAGGCTTTTTTTTTTTTTTTTTTTTTAGCAGCATCTGTTGTGTGAGGGATAGCATGTCCAGGTTCTGTGGGGAATTGGAAGAGTGTGAAGACAAGCCTCCTAGAAGCTCATGGGTCTGGGTGGAGAGTCAATTAATCATTGTGGTAGAACACAGCTTATGCGTTCGCAGGATGAGGGAAATATATCTTGCAGGTGGTGATACTGGGCCACTTCCTGGAGGAGAGGGAATTCAAATTGGGTCTTGAAGTTTGAAGAAAATTAAAAATAACAGCATTTACCACTTTCAAGTACCTTAATGGGAAAGCTGGCTCCTGAATTTGGGTTTTTGGGTTCCTTTTTTTTGCCTCATGATCCTCTCTATCTTTCTTTGTGAGAACATCTGGCTTTTCCAAGATAATTTGTCCTCTACTTACTTCTCCTTTTCCCCCATTCACATATGTTCTCTACTATTATCCCCACCCCCACTCTGGTCTTTGGAGGAATCTGTTTTTGTTTGGCAAGCTCAGCATTCCTCTCTGGGGCCAATGGCCCAATTTGGTTTCAATTTGATCTTGTTCCAGGCTTGTAGTGATAAAAATTCTATAGTCCAGCTCATGAAAATCAGATCACACCACTTCCATTCATTAGCAGAGTTGCTGTCCACTCCCATTAACATGGCATGAAAAATAATATCATTAGGTTTTCATGTGAATGAAGAACTTGGGGAAATGTGCATGGTATTTTATGAAATTTTTATGGACTAAGCAGTGATTGACATGTTAATAAACAGCAGAAAGATATTTTAGTGTGCTTTCTAGTTATCATCAAGATTTCCTATTGGAAATCCGTCATCAACCGGCGTCTGTCTTTCATGCTCAGTATACACATGTCTGTTGATAATTGCTATTTATACTTCATTTATAAAGAAATCTTGGAGGAATATTGAAGCACTAATCTGTACTATCTAGTGTCATATTTATTCAGATCAAATCTTCTGGTTACTGAAAGAAGGGAAGATGCTAAGGCTTGGTATTTTTTTCTAAATCATGTCATTCTTTTGATATGACATCTAAATGATTTTTATTTCTGAGGGATGAGGCCATGGCAAAAAGAATTGAATTCTTAGTGTTTCGTGCAAATTGTAATATTCATCAAATAGTTTCTTTGGTTGATCAGTATTCCTGTTTCTTTTCCATGTGGCCGTATGAACGGAACGATCCCACAGTCAGTGTTTTCACACACTCTGTGCTCCTCTTCAGTACCTCCTTCACATCAGAGCTCATTTTGTCTCCTGTATCCCAAGTGTCTTTCTGAAAACAGAGTCAGTGCTATTATTACTGTTGCTAACAATAGCTCATGTCCACAGCAGGGAAGAACAATTAACAAATTCATGAATTGTGTTTGTTTACATGTCTGAGCTCAAGGCTAATTATTTAATTAATGTCTTCTGTCTTGAACAGAGGGTTAGCACATGGAAGTGTTGCCGAGTGGCAAACAAGGTGAGATTTGAGAAATTCCACCTTATTTGTGATATGTAAATAGACATTTATTCATTGAAGAGCTAGAGTTAGGGTAGGGGTGTTTTAATCTCCATAGTTTTAACTGTAGGAGTGCTTAGCAAGGAGTTTATTAGTGACTTTAGCTCATGCCTTTGTTTTCATTGGAAGGTATTTCCTAGCTATGACTAATAATAATAACATAATAATAATAAATAATAAATGACAAATGATTAAAATATTTCAACAAAGGCTCTGTTGCATTTCATGTTGATGCATTAGACAAATGTGGCTCCTGATTCTTCTGAACCTCCAACCCCCAACTCAATTCCTGATTTTTCCGTGTGCTCCCATAACTCCTTATGTATATTTTCCACATGGTGGTAGGATCCTTTGCATTGTGTGAAATGCTACCTCCCCTCTCTGTGGGTGTTGACTTACATCTTGCTGTCTCATGATAACTCACTGTCTCACACATTTCAGGTGCTTCATAAACATTTGCATGAATGGAAGACTGATTTTCAGAGTTCCATTGATTTTAATACCAACCCAGGAAATAGTTCGCCTTTAGTGCTGCTTTTTTTTTTTTTTTTTTAAAGTTGTAAGTACAGATAGAAAAACAAGATAGTTACGAGGCCTTTATAGTTAATGAAAAGCTTCTTTTAAAATTTAACTATATGATTTTGGGTGGAAGTGGTTTAAAAAGAAGAAAGAAAAATCTTGAAGCATCCAGAAATTCCCTCAGTTGAGGAGTGATGCTTTTCTTCTTGGGTTTCCTCCACAAAAGACTGGCTCTGGCACCAGGCCATGCCTTTCCCCTCCCTGTGCCTTATTGTTTAAACAAATGAACCAGATGCTCTCTGCCACCACAGACTCTGAGTTTGATTGAATTTGATGATTCCAGCTACTCTGTAATTATTTATTTGTTTCTGTCTATGTCTTAGGCACTTTGCTGGGTGCTGTCTTAGAAGGTGCCATGATGTCAAAGTTGAGAGTGTAACCTCTAGAACCATAATTCCCGTGTTCATTCAACAGCTCCACGGTGTTAGGCTGTGTTATTAACCACTCTGTGCCTTCATGTCTCCATCTGTAGGATTGGGATAGCACTCATAATAGATAATAACCTTATTCATAGGATTATCATGGTGAATAAGCAAATTAATACATTTAATCAATACAAAGAGCCTGGCACAAAAATATGTGCTAATAGATAGCTAGGTATTATGGATAGATATTCCTCCAAAATTAATACATTGAAGACATACATCTCTAATGTGATGATATTTGGAGGTGGGCTCTTTGGGAAGTGATCAGCCTTAGATAAGGTCATGAGGTCATGAGGGTAGAGCCCTCATGATGGAATTAGTGTCCTTAAAGAAGTGAATCTACCAGTGTCTTGATCTTGGACTTTCAGCCTCCAGAATGGGGAGAAAGAAATTTCTGTTGTTAAGCCACCCAGTCTATGGCATTTTGTTCTAGCAGCCCAAGCTGACAGAGATACCAGGCATACTTTCTGCCAGAAACTTATAATCTGTGGCAGGGAGGAGAAGCAAAGTAAGGAAACATGAAAGGGTAACTGTTGTTAGATGCAGTGGAAATGGCTTGTTGGAAACAACAAGAGACAAGAGGCATTTAGGGGACACAGGGCTACAGCAGGACTTTAAGGAGAGCTAGACTTTAAAAAGTGGAGAGGATTCCAGAACCAGGAACTACTTATGGAAAAGTGCATGCGGCAGCACAAGGCACATTTTGGACATGAAGGGGATATGCAAGGCTAGAGAGTAGAGGGTATGTGAGGAGGTACTGGAAATCAGAATGGGCCATTATGGTTAGTAGTCCTCTGCCACAGTGTAATGAATAGGGTAATGGGTTTTGGAATCAGACTGACCTGATGTGAGTCCCAGCCTTGCCTCTTTCAGTTGTCTGACCATGGGCATGTCTCTGTACCTTTATGATTGTATAAGACTTCATCTATAAAATGAGCATCACTTACATAAGTCTTAATGCTTTAGGCACTCAAAAGATGGGTATGATGAGCATATCACCTGTGTGCAGTGCACATTAGAGTTTTTGTAACTGAAGAGTGACACTCCGACAACAACCTTTTAGAGGCACAAGAAAAGAAAGGACCCCTTGGTAACATTTCAAAGGAGTTGGGCTAATTGGGATGGGTAAAGCCCTCTGGTATAAATGTGAAGTATTTAGTCTAGGTTGATAGGTTTTCTTCTGAACATCATTTAATCAAAAGTTAAAGCAAGAGGTCTCATTCTTGCTCCCATGAGAACAGCAGAGGCTTCAAAGCCACCCCAGTCCTTGCTAAAGGAGGTTTGTAGAACAATAATATATTAATTGACATTTATGTAGAGTGTCCTTTTATGTTCCGCCCACTCGTCCTTTCTGTGTTGCAAATCCCACAGCTGGTTGGTCTCTGCTGACCTTCTTACTCTATAGCTCACAAGCACACCATCCTGGGAGCAATTTTTAACCACAAAACACAGCGCGGTATATCTCTTCAGTCCGTGACTGAGGATGAAATAAGACTCTCTCATCTTGTTTGCACTGCTGATTTGTTAGCTCTTTATTGATTAAAGATTGCAATGCACAATTTGTTTTTCATCTTAAGTAAGGATATTCTGTATCTGTCACACTGTCTATGAGTTATTGATTTACTATGATCTGTAAAAACTCCTTTTTCCCCCAAAAGTTGGGCGTGCTCCACCTTCCTGAAGGGTTTTGGAAGGATAGTCATCCATCCTGTTCCAAATCAATGAAGTTCAACTTCTCCCATGAGGTTTGCTGTAAGTTAAGGAAAAATTAGATTTAGATTTAGGTGAAAACAGTCAAGTTCAGGAAGGCCCCTCTTAATTTCTATTATTTCATAACTGGCTTATTGTGGGAGGATCTATAAATACATATAACTGCTGAATAAAGCTTCCACACGGCTCAGTATTTTTTCTTGTTTATTGAGTGGTAGGCATCCTGGCACTTCTGTTCTACTTACAAACACATTTTAAGAACATGTGCAGCCATTGGACCATCAGAGGATCAGAGGACAGCTGGTCTGAGGACTTATGAACTGCATCGCTCATTCACATCAGGAAATATGTGTAAATTGTAAAATATATGATATCCAAGACTTTAATGGCAATAAATCGATTCCTTAAATGAACAGAGTAAATTAGTAACAAAAATGATAACCCAATAGACCTTGTTGCTTGAAATCCAGCTTAATTCTGTAGACACAGGTTCTGTCTTTTTACTGCCAACTTAGTTTTTTATTAGCAGATTGTCATAAAAGATGCTAGATATTAAAATCTTTTTAAAACTTCTAAATCCAACAACTCATTAATACTGCTTATCTTGGCTTTGTCTTTCAGAAATATTGGCTTTAGGAGGAAATAATGTATTATGGAAATACATACAGGTGGCATATCTTCATTATTCTTGATTTACCATGCAAGATAGATAGAGCTAATAATAACTGTATTCATATAGAAGAGTCTTGATCAGAACTATTTTATCCTTTAACTCCTTGCAGTTATGAGCATTCTCTTTGTATTTTGTCAATTTTTTTTTTGTCATTCATTCAAGTGTGCTTCTCCCCACACCATTTAAAAATAAGTAATAATTTTAATGGAGATGGTGAAAAGGAAAACCAGCTAGAGATTAATATTTGGGCACAGCATGATTTGAATGCAGTCTTTGATGTTACTGAGCATGTTAACAGTTTTGACTGATAAATCAAGCACATGTGTTTGCACTGCATTTAGAGAAGCATTTAGTCTATGTCATTGATGGGTTGTCTCAGCTACTGTTTATGACTGGCCTCGCTTATAAGGAGTAAATATTTTTCATCATGTCCATGTCTGCATGATGGAAGCATTTCTAAGAACATTTTTTCCCTGTGTTGTACATTAATCTATAGCTTTGATATGGTGAGCAAATAATTTTTCCCATTGACATAGCCTTTTTGGACTTAGGATTTATCACAGACAGAGAAGTACCAGTTCTGACCCTGAACCAACACAGGAGATCTCAAGGCACCCTGCCCATTTGTTGCTCTGTTTAGTTCTTAACACTTTGTGCTGCAACTTATGTTGATGTGTTAGTTTCTTGTCATCTTGATAGCTGTTCCTCCAGGTCAGAGACCATGTCTTCTGGTCTCTGAGCATCTACAAGGTAGATACTCTGTAGATGCTCTCAACACATAGGAGAAGGAATTTCAGTGACTGTCACATGGAGTGTGAGATTATGGCTGATTTTGTAAGTGGGGGGATGATCATTTTGGTGGGGCTCAAAGAAGACTTTAAAGAGCAGGTAGGATATGAGAAGGGGCATACAGGAAGGGTGGGAAACAGAATTTATGTAGCTAGCCCTGAGAACACAGGTAAAAAACAAGCTTCCAGTCATGAATGCCAATGTGCTTTAGGCCTAAAGTAGGTATTCCAGCCAAGAGTATATTCGGTCTTGAAGTAGGAAAAGCCACATAGGCTAATTGAAGTAAAGAGGGCATATTTGGGATTGTGGGGGGCAGATTCACTAATATAGGAATGAAAACTTCTGAGACTTTGGGCCAGTTGGAATCTGGCATCTTCTAGGAGTGATAGCATCTCTCCAGTCTCCAAGAGGATGGGGCCTAGCTTCTTGTGCTTCTTAACTACTGAAGCCACACAGCATCTCTTTCCTGCTTCTCTCCAGCTGATTGTACTTTGGTTTCCTTCTGCTCCTTTATGGACCAATATGGCTATATGTTCTGACTTGTTAAGACCTCACAGCTCTGTGGTCCATGGCCAAGGGATAATGGTCTCTGTGACTCTTGGGAGAATTTGAGCTGACTGGCCACTGGTCATTCAGGGGTTGGCTAGTTGTGATCTTGTGGATGAGACTGCGTAAGGGGTAGGTGGTCCCACCAGGATGTTTGAATTATTCAGTTTCTTCAGAAGGGGCTGTGGGCAGATAGGCCACAAAATGGCCATTAAATATGTCCTGTATAAGCAAAGTCACACAGAGGTGTCCTCTCAAATGTTCAAAGGCTTTGACATACCCCTTGTGCCTAGAGTGCTGATACAAATACTTGAAATTGTCTACTATGATATAGAAAGCTAAGAGACAGTTGCTGCTGAGTCTTTCTTGAAGAGCCCGACCTTCTGGTTAGCATATGAGCCCAAGGACACAGGTGATGCTCTGTAGGAGAGCTCTGTCTTCTTCCCCCAGATTTCTTATTTCCCTTCATTCTCTTGCCCTGGGTTAAGTTGGGGTCTTGCCCTGGGTTAAGTAGGAGTATAAGGAGGACTGACAGTTGTGTCAAGGTAGCACAGGAGATTAAACTCAGCGCTTCCCCTACCCAACATAGGGTATCTATTACCTGAATCAAAGTTTCCCAAATGTGGAACACTCATTCAGGGCTCAGCAAGTATTTATTGTGTGGTTACTCTGTGATAAGCATTGTTCCAGGTGGGCAGGGAGGAGGTATGGTAATAAATGTGATGGATTTTTCCCTGAGTTCATGGAGCTTTTATTCTAGTCAGGAGCAGATAGGCAATACGAAAGAAAAATAATAAGATACTATTAGATAATAGTGTAATAGAAAGCCACGGTGGGGGAGGGAATGGGCTGAAGAGTCACTGTGGGTGCTTTTTCAGACAAGATGGTCAGGGGAAGGCTTTTCTGATAAGAGGACACTGTCAGAAGATGCTGAGATCTGTTAGAGGAGCACGCCTCTCTGCTCCATTTCTACTAGCTCCATTCAGAGCTCTGCTAAGGTGCAGCATTGGTCATTGTACTGATTTTATTTTTTGGGCCTAATTTAGGCTGCATGTAGCTTTTGTCCTAATAATGTGGTTCAACATTGGGAAAAATGCTGATGCTGGTTGAAGTTTTTAATATGTACCTCCTTTTAGGATCTAATGATGCTGGGCTTCCCTAGGCAGTGGGCAGAGGAAACTGTGGTCCCACGTGTAGGGATACTTGAGGTTATAAAAATTTCTGGCTTGCATTGATGGAGGGGAAACACTCATGCAGTCTTTGAGGTTCCTTGTTGAAGCTTTGATTCTAACTTTTTGAGCACTTCAGTTAGGACTTCACATTTGCCTTCTCATTAACACAAATCCTCAGGAGTACTTATGGACCCCTTTGCTCAGCCCATGCCTACAATGGCTAATGCTAGTGATGAGCCAATGCATATTCTGTTTATGCTTTATCATTATTCAAATATTGGCTTTTGCTCTAGGGTTTTTTTTTTTTTTTTTGGATTCAACATTTATTACACCTAGTGTTTTAACAGACTAATAACTAGAGAGTCCTCTTTTGAAGAAAATTTCTTTGGTCAGTATCAGAAAATCTGACAGACCGAGTACCATCTTGGAGATTCAGAGGACACATGAACACCTTCTACCATGTTAGAGATTTGAGGTGAAACAAGTCTATTTAATTCTCTTTAACTCACATTCTCCAACTTGTTTGGGATCTAAGCTGCTTTCTGGGGCATAATACCAAATGGTTGTTCTAGGCAGAGGAACAAATATACTCTCTGGACCTGCATCTCTCAACATTGAAATGTAAGGCTTGGAGAAAGCTACATGTCCTTGTGGAAGTTTCAAGCACATTATCACTCACTTACAGGCACTAATGACTCTGATAATGTAGTGAAGTTTAGCATAAATAGGCTCATCATTAAAGTTGATGGCAGAAGTATAAACAAGGCCCACACTATTAAATTTGCTATTTGTTCGTTATGCATCTGGAATTATCCTCCTGTCTCTCGCCATCTCATACTGGGTGTTTAGAAATCTAAGAAGAATGTGGTATTATTTTGGTTTTCCGTGAGTGACTTGAGTTTTTAACATCTCCTCTCCCACAAATGGGATTTCCAAAGCTGGGAGGAACAGATTTTGGCTTTTCCATGGTGGCATCTGTCATTCGGGTCATAAATCCTTTCAGAACACCAGAATTTTATAGAAAAGAATGGGCGGAGGGTTCAGGGAAGTGGGTTCAGGATCTGAGGGTGTGACCATGACAAGAAACACTTAGACTGGCTGAATCTTTGTGCCATGCTGTGTTGGTGGAGATGATAAAAGCTGACTTACCTACCACGCAGGGTGGACCAAAGGATACTGTGTTGTCATGAGCACAGGTGACTTTGGAGCCAGGCTGGCTGGTCGAGGGACTCAGCCAGTGAGTGAGGTGGGTGAGGCACTTCATCTCTTTCTTCCTCTGTAAACTGGAGCCAGTAACAGAGGAGTTGTGGGGGTTAAGTGTATAAATACTTGTAAAGTGCTTAGGTCTGTGCTTGGCATGCGTGTGTATATTTTTAAAGAATTTATTTATTTATTTGAGACAGAGCGAGGGAGAGTGGGAGGGAGAAGGAGATTGCCCACTGAGCCTGAGCAGAGAGCCCAATGAGGGACTCGATCCCAGGACTCTGAAATCAAACAAACACTTGCTTTTACACAAAACAGACCTGAAAGGTTAGAAAAATGTGGAGTTATACAAGTTATTAATTATTCCTGTCTTTCAAGGATGCAGAGACTAGAAGTAAAAGGAAGACCTGAAACATGTTTATTGCCCTCACAGAACTTGAAAGTAAACATACACACACCCCTGGCTGAGATGTGAAATAGCACTTGGGTTATTTTGCCAAATGTCAACATCAGAGGAGAGCCAATGTTTATTTGAACGGCGCATCCATTTCGTGGGGGTGCTGGCTCTGCTCTTCTAATGTCTGGATGAGGTGACAAGAAAGGTTCAAAGGAGGACAGAGAGAAAGGGAGAAGGTGGAGGTGAAGGAGACAGGGACACAGGTTGGTGGGGCTGAGAAGAGAAGCAGGTGCCCATTTCTTGGAGCTCCTATTCTGCATGGCGGTCCCTCTTCCATGCAGTTCTCCAATGATGGGAGTATGGTCCCCTTGTCTACACCTATGACCAGTGTCTGTGTGGAGAAGGGTCCCTGAGGGATTTGCAAATCTGTGTGGAAACTCCAAGGTGCCATTGAACTCCTGCTTCCTTTTAAAACTCAGCTCTAGCATCGCGTCCCCTGGCAAGCTACCCTTAAAGGACTAAAGCAGATCTTTCCCTGGAGCCTGACATGGGAATTGATCCCAGGACTCGGGGATCATGACCTTAGGTGAAGGCAGACATTTAACCAGCTGAGCCATCCAGGTGCCCCCCTTTCCCTGCGCCTTAATCACAGACCCGTGTATACCTCCATCAGAGTGTTAGGACACTGGGTATCTTGATGATAATAAACACCCTTGTGAAGGTTAACGTCATACTCATGTGTGCTGGCACTGGTGAGGGCTTTTGAACATTTGTGATTTTGAGGTAGTCAAAACAGTTAACATCTGTCCATCCTATTTGCTAAAATGCATGTTAATCATCACGAGACTGAATGTGCAGACACTTTTGCGGGATGCTCTGTACACTATGATTGTTTGCTTGTCTATCTCATCAAATTGGCTTGTAGCTCCTTCAGGGGAAACTTTCCTCCACCTCTATACCTTTCCCTCTTAGCACAGTGTCAGCATAGAACATGTGGTCAACAGGGCTGGTTGAACGTGAACATGAATGTGAATAAGAGAAAGGCACATACACTCCTTCAGTCAAAAGCATGCTAAAGAAAACCAGTTTAGTTGCTATTTTTTGCTTCAAGTTTGTGGCATACTTGGAGTAAGACTGCCAGGTTCCTGAAATTCATCACTGGCTCTTCCCCAATATGCTGTAATGCCAAGTGGGAATTCTGAGATCCTGGCTTTACCTCCGATTTGACTTAAGTCTTCCTAAGAGCAGGGACCATCTCTGTTTTATTTACAACCTTATCTCTAGCACAGTTGCTTATGTATAATAGATGTTCCACAAATGCTTGTTAAATGAATAACTGATCACAAAACTTGGCACAGTCATATAACCATGTAAGACTAAATACACAGGTTTCCCCTACTATCCCAAAACAGAGCGTTCCTATGAAACCTTTTGTAAGCCAAAATGATGCAAAAAAGCAATTAACATAAATTTATATGGAAAAAATTCTGAGCGTTCCCAAACCCCTCAAAATAACCTCTCTTAGGCTTTTCTGGTACCTCAGGACACTTGCTGATGGATGTACAAAGTAAATGGAGATAAAGCACAGATGCTCACAGACACAGTTCAAAGCCATGGTGGTTTGATGCTGAGATGTTGAGTGCTATGCCTGGGGAAGGAGCTGGGTGGTGCCCTTCTCACTGTTTGGGGTCTGTGCTGCCTCTATTATGGCTAGGCTGGGATAAAACCAAGACTGACAGCTATTTGTGCTTTTCACATGTTTTTGTAAAACCAAAAACCCTCTTGGGATTTCTTTCAGTTAGTGAAAACAGGTACTGATGTGGGTCTTTTGTAAAAATGAAGTGACAGGCCACCTGGCTCAGTCAGTAGAGTCTGCAACCCTTGATCTCGGGGCTGTGAGTTTGAGCCCCATGTAAGGGTGTAGAGATTAAATTTTAAAAAAAATTTAAAAAATGAAAAAAAATTTTTTTAAAAATGAAAAAAGAGTATATTTTGAATATTTCAAACAAAAAAATGAAGTGGCTTGTCATGAGCTTTCAAAAAGTGGGAGACATGTTTATACATATATATTATATATATACACACATTATAATATATATATTTTGTAAATATATATATAACACACACACACAAGTTATTCATAGTCACACCATCTCATGCTATTCTAATTTACATTTCCATGTTTACTATACCTTTATTTTAGTTGCTCAAATAGGTCTCTTTCGTGCCGTAGGGCTTTTGCATATCCCAGTCCCCCATTTAGAAAGAACTTCCAGTTACTCGTGCATGATCAGCTCTTTTTGATCCTTTTGGGCTCAGCTTCAGTCATTTCCTCACTGGGACCTGCCCTCACCATTTTCTCCCAGCACGTGTTGACAACTTGTTTTAGCTTTTTGCCTATTTCTAGTTATTTAGACCATCCCTCTCTCCTATTAAAATACCAGCTCTGAAGGGAAAAGCCTCTGTTTATTCACCATTACCTGCCCAGAATCTGGTACACAGCACCAGAATCTGTTTATTCACCATTACCTGCCCAGAATCTGGTATGCAGCACTACTAAATATTTACTATAAATATTTGCTAAACAGATAATTGTAGGAATTGAAGAGAACAAAGACTACTCTCTTAATTTCATAATTATCCCCCCACCAGATAACTACTGTTAATAATTTTGGTATAATCTCTCCTATTTCCTCTAAAGATTTTATTTACTTATTTGAGAAAGAGAGGGAGAAAGAGAGAGTACAAGGGAGAGGGAGAGAAAATCTGAAGCAGACTCCACATTGAGCACAGAGTCCAACACAGGGCTTGATCTCACAGCCACAAGATCATGACCTGAGCCGAAACCAAGAGCTGGACCCTTCACCTATTAAGTCACTCAAGCCATCCCAATTCTCTCCTATTTTTAAAACATACATATTTTACCTCTACTTTTAAATAAACCAAGTCATCCTATGTTGACAATTTTCTTGCTTGCCTTTTTCCTCCTGTAATACTGTTTCACTCCCCTGTGTTATTACTAAGAACACTAATACTTTACTACAGTCACCATGGTCACTTTGCCGTTCCTGGGCCATCGCAGGCATGCTCTAGCCTCATGGCCTTTACACATACTACTTCCTCTGTCTGGAAAGTTCTTCCTTTGGATACCCACATGACCAATGACCTTATATTCTTTAAGTCTTGTTCAACTATCACTTTGTGTGACTGTCTCTCCTCCCTCTTTTAAAATGCTATTGTAGCATTCTTCTTTCTCTCTTTCCTGCTTTTTCTCCATAGTACTTATCACTGTCTGATATAACCTACATTTTACCTATAAATTAGTGCTCCATTTTTACCCCCCCCCCCGAAGTGTAAGCTCCACGAGGGCAGGGGAGACTGTTTTCCTCATTGCTGCCTCCCCAGTACCTGGAACAGTACCTAGAATACTTTACTGGGGTTGGTCACAGTCAATCTTTGCCGAATGAACTATTCCTCAACACCATCCACTTTAGGTAGTGGGACTGTGTGGGCCATGATGATTTAATTTGTTGAGTGAATGTAATACTACATGCTGACTCTCTTATGTTAGAATAATAGGAATGTGAAAGAGTTCTTTGTGCTCTGCTGGGAAAGGCCATAAATTGGTTTTATGGGTGATCGTTTTTAGCATGATGCCCTGGTTTCTGAGCCACTGTTTGGTAGCAGATTTTGTGTCCTGATTAGAAGCATGGTCTCTTTTCCTGGTAGCTGTCATAGAGACTGTCGACCTGTGGTGTCTTATTTTTCACTGAAGGAAACTGAATGTTTCTTTCTTTGCTTCAGATGGGCACATCTTTAGATCCTGAAGCAAGAGATGCAGCCCGTTCTCTCAGGAGTCCAAATGCAGCAACAGATTTTGCCTCCAAGCAAGTAAGATATGCCATAAAAACAAGTGACTTTCCTTCACCAGCCTGTTTCTCATTTGAATTTTCGATGCCTCGGTGGTCATTTCGAGATGAAAGCTAGTAGTAAGAAAGTCTGCATTGAAAGGGGGAAAACATGCCCCATTTTCCCCAGGCCCTCCTGCTTTTGCTTGATAAAGTAATTCTTTGGATTCCATATTCTCTACCTCTAGCCACTTTGCTTGGAATCTCTGCTGGTTCCTCTGAGAAAAGTGTAATTTGGCATAGTCAATTAGTAAACCCCAGATCTGGGGTCAAGCTCTACCAGCCCAGTAATTCTTGAGCACAAGGTCAACACTGAAGGTGTTAGATGGACTTCACAGCTGCCTGTGACATCTGTGTAGATGCTTCTTGTAAGGCATTCCCTGAGGTATGGGCAAACTCAGGATAGGCAGGGGACTGAATATGTGAACTCTGAGGTCAGTTGGCTTGGCCATTGTCTTGTTCTTTGTGCCCCTTCAATGTGCCCATCATCTTGTGACTTATAGAAAGCATTTTGTCAGTGTTCTGTAGCAGTTCTTCTGGAGTGAAGGATTTTGCCCGCTCCTGGTTTCCCTATTTCTCTCCCTAACTCATTGCTTAGAGGATCCTGGCTCTGTATCTCCTGGTGCCTCTGATGGCTGTGAAACCTGCAGTTAATGATCAGTCCTTCCTAGAGTTCTCCAAACTCCTATTAGTCCTTCTGTTATATGGTGAATTATTCAAGATGATTCAGAGGAGTTAAAAGCAGATGGCTGTGTTGCCAAGATCACCCTCCATCATCTTTAGATGGGACTCTATCTTTGTTTTCTTTTGGGAGGTTCTGGGTAGGAAGGGAACAGTGTCTCCTAGTTGTCTGAAAGAACTGATGTTTCAGTGGTTTTGAGGATAAGTAAGTTCATCAGGAACTGTGGTTTTGAAATAATCCTTCTAAGTCATGCTTCTCTCAGGTATATGACCACAAAGAAAGAGATTCACCTTTCTTTGTCTCCTTTTTTTGTCAGCAGAATCCTATTTTTAGGCCATTGGCATATAATCCAGCTTCCCTTACAACAGGGTCTTGGCATTTATTTTAGGAATCTCTAGAACCTTTAATGGTGTGTGACCAAGTTGAGGGCAGAATGTATTGTCTCAGTCCTCTTCTGGCAATACAGACGTTTGAGGCGTGTGCTATTTTCAGAAAGTTTCAGTATAGTATTGTCCAATGATCTGGCCACGGAATCACAGATCCCTGGCATTGTTCTGAACAAAAGAAATTCCTTGTTCCTGTTTCAAGGCAATGTGATTACAGGGCCCGTGATCAGATAGGTGACCCAAGATGGATGCCTTCCCAAATGTGAGTCAGGTTTATCTGTACCTGTCCCCACCTTTATCTCTGAGCATGTCCTTTGCATTTGAAGATGACATGCCTTGTGTTTATCCTTGGTGCCATGCTGAGGGCAAATCATTCTCTCCCCCATGCCTTTGTGGTCTAGTGTCTCACACAGCCAGATGGCAGACAGGCATCGCGGGCAGTTTTTGGCTCCTGACTGAGTGATGCTCTCCACATGACCTCTGGAGTAGCAGGGCAGAAGATGGGCCTCCCTCTGTTTGTTACCTGGAGATACCCGAGCTCTTCTCCATTCTCTATGGGGAAAGAGCAAGACTGTTTTGTTTGTGTGTTTGTTTTTTGGAAAGGCTTCCAGTTGGGTTTTCAGATGAACTTGTTTCAGAGATTTTGCCTTTAAGGTTTAATCCTGTGGATAATTGAGCTGTAATGGACCAGTTTTACAGACCTCCTTTTTGGTGTGCTCAGTTCCAGTATTTAAAGCTCACAAATGAGCACTTCTCTTGTGAGTTACTGAGTGTGCAGTTTGCCTGATGCTTATACTTAAATGCTTATCAATATGTGGGAAAGAAGGAAGTGTACCCTCAGGTAGAAGATCCAAAAGGTCCTATCATGCACTGTTGAGAATTCTCAGGTATCCCTGAGGCTACAAGAAACAAGTCTGGAAGACAGGAATGACCTTCGTGTTGGGATTTTGTTTCTCACTAAATGAGATAATTTAGACAGTATTTCATCAATGAAGAGCAAAAGTATGTTTTTTTTTTCTCCACTTACACTCTGTTAAAAAGAAAGCAATGTTTACTTAAGCAATCTGTGTATTTCACACTTAGAGTCATTAATGTCAGTTGGTTTTTTTAAAATAACCATTTAGCAAAAATTCACTAGTAAACATATGTAATTAAAAGTTTTTGCTGGTGAAGAAAAACAACTTAGTGACTTGCTTCTTTTGAAATAGCTTAACCCACTTCACATCCACCATCGATTCAAAGGAAGAAAAACTGCCCTGGAAAACCCCACAGAGTTTACAAGGAGACGTTACTAATGGAAACAAGCTCCCCTCGGTAGATCACAATATATGGCCCAAAACACAGAAGTTAAAAGAGGTGCTGGATAGAGGCCACAGAGTGTCTTGTAGGTTAAAGGAGCAAGTCTGTAAATCAATACTCTTCCTTAATAGACAGTCCCTGCTGTGTTTGCAGGCAGGGTGAAATGTATTCATATGCACACACTAGGACCTTTGCATTCAGGTGGATGTCTCCTGATGTTTCCAGTGGAATTGAGTTGGTAGTCTAAAGGAAGAGCTGACCATTTTCATGGCCAGAGGACTTTGCCTTTGTGAGAAGAGGCACAATTCTATCCTTTTTCTTTTTAAAAAGAACAAGCAGGACCCGAATCCTGGTAGGCATGTTAAGACCAAAGCTATTTGCAAAAGAGAATGCATTTCATGTGACCGAGCTGGTTATTCCCAGGCACATACTTTGGAATTTCACCAGGAACAAACTAGAGGCCCCAAAACAAACAGCCCTAAAGGATTTGTGAACAGGAAGCATTCCTTCCCTTGTTGACCTTAACTTATATGTTGAGTAAACAAGTCCCTGTTCTGTATACCCTGGTGTATCTAAGGCAGCTTCTAATTTCACTGCAATTGGATGGCATCCAATTGTACCTTTGGTTGTGGTTCTTAGAAATGCCAAGAATTGGAGGTTGAGAGAGATCTGACTTTACTAGAGAAACCAAATTAGATCAGGCTGTGGGTGGGTGTGCATGTTTCTCAGGTGGTAGGTGAATCACCTGACCGTCAGGGGGGATTAAAAGGGGGCACACATGACTTGGTGGCCCTGTCTTATGGTAGCTTAACTGCCAACCTGGCAGTGTACTTGTTATTCTAACTTTCAGATATCTTGTAGCTGGTTTAATCTGGAGAGTGCTCAGTCCAGAGGGGTGGGCATTTATATATTCAGAGTCTTGACTTCCACACTATCCTTGGCCTCCTGGTGCCCTGGTTTTCTCTTTGGCATGAAGCTCTTCACATGCATTCATGACAACCTAATTATGAATATGACTGAAAACGTTTCCACAATCATATTGAATCTTCTTTTTGAGGGTGATGGTTAGAAGTGGGTTATTTTTCATCATAAAATTGTCAGGTAGTTTTGTCTCTATATAGGGGGTTAGGCTGGACATTGCTTGATTGTTTGGATAGTACTTTGGAGAACAGATTTTGAAAAAGCTGCTTGCACACAGTCATCTCCAGCTTACCCCTTGTTTGTGGGTTAGAAATGTTGATATGAATCTCCCCTTGGCCAGAAGCCAGGAATATCATGTAGGCCATTTGTTTGATGTGATTTCCTATGCCCACTGTACTCCCATTTCTTGTAGGGGGAGGCAGTACACCAGGCATACACTGGGAGTCTGGGTTTCTGAATTTTGGAAGGTGACTTCCTCCTTTCTCATTTATTATATCACCTTTAGGCAACTGATCTTAATTGATCTGTTTCTGTTTGTGGATCTATAGAGTAGGGAGAATGGCGACTAATATTCTCTGAAGGCCTGTGCTTTGCTGAGCACCCATTGTATCTGATGACACTGGAGACTCAGAACAATCTGTATTATTTTACCAGTGCTGCCATGACAAAAACTGGCTGGCTTACATAAGAGAAATTTACTTTCTCACAGTTGTGGAGGCTAGAAGTTTGAGATCAAGGTGTCTGCAGGGTTGATTTCATTCTGAGGCATCTCTCCTTTGCTTAGAGATGGCCATCTTCTCTCTCTGTCTTCACATGATCTTTCCTCTATGTTGCTCTGTATCCAATTCTCCTCTTTTTATAAGGACATAAGTCATATTGCATTAGGGCTCTCCATATGTCCTCATTTTTTAAAAAAAATTTTTATTTACATATAATGTATTATTAGCCCCAGGGGTACAGGTCTGTGAATCACCATTACCTATTTGAAGTTATTAAGCTCAAAATACAGTCACATCGTAAGGTCCTAAGAATTAGTACTTCAACATATGAATTTTGGGGATGACATAATTCATCCCATAACATGATTCCTCTAAAGTTGGTCTAATATTACAATTTTTAGGTGAGAAAATAGGTGAAAAATACTGTTTTACCTTATATAGAGCAGCAGAGTCAAGATTTGATTCTCTCCCTGATTCTACATTTTGTGTGCTATTTTTTTTTTTTTTCTGTTTCTGTTGAAGCAGACCTGCCTCCTGGGGAATAGTTGGTACAATGAGTTCACAAGTGCAACGTTTCCATAGCACTGTTCTTGTGGTTCTTCACCTCTGACTCTGACTTTCCAGAGATAACGTAAGAGTCTGCTTGTCTTCACTCAAATCATGAGATCTTATTATGCCTGTTCACATGTTTAGTAACACGCTGTAACTCTTAGTCTTCCTGTGCCCCATCAGAAATCCAACTATAGAAACATAGATTCTAAAATTTAAAAGATCATTCTTTGTGAAAATGGCAAATGGACTTGTTATTATCTTTGAATCACCTCTTCATAGCCCGAGTTCACAGAATAAGCACTCATTGACCCGGTTGACTCTACACTTCATAATCTTGAAACAGTTCAATTAAGTGCTTGTACAGTGGCTCCATATGTTGGCTATATTCAAGGTGCCAATATTTCGACACTGCTTTCTCATTAAAATGATCAGGGCATAAGCCTGGAAGATTCCAGTGTGTGCCTCACCTGGGACCTCCCCAAGGGAAACGTGTCTGCCAAGCAAACCAGAAATAGTGTCATAAAGGAGGTGTACCCCCTCTGCTGGCTCCCCTCCTGGATGGAGTCATTAATGAGCACTTTTTACCCTTGGCAGGACCAGGTAAGTCTGAGAAGTGTACCTCCTGTGGTGTTTAAACGCATTCCAGTTACTCCCATGATAGCGATGCATGAAGAATCAACATATTGACCCCCCCAGAGTATATATTAAATTCTGAAGGATTAATCAAAACTGCACCATGTTGTGTGCAATTAAACCCTTGAAAGGCAAAATAAATTTGCTGGAGCTGTAGCAGCTCTCATACCACTTCTAGCCGGAATGAGGCATTTTTCAGTTCTATTACTAACAGATGAGTTTTTGCTCAGGCACATTTTTCAAGAGGTGGGATGGGCCAGAAGGAGGTATCTGCAAAACATTCTATGGATGGGAGGAGTCAAGCTCTTCTAGTGTTACCCTCAGAACTGGGTAAATACCAAGCAAAATCCATCCATTGGAAGGAGAAATAGATTGTGTTATTTTTCTTAGTGGAGAAGAAAATACCAAAAGAGTTGTCTTGGGAATAATAGAGGGAGTGGAACCTTAGCTGTTGGCCAGAGCCTTCCGTGGTGATGGGAGTGCCCTGTAAGAGGGCCGTAAGGAAGGATTACTCTGCTCACTTAGCTATGCTCCTACATTAATGAGGGTGATGATTTGGTGTATGTGTGCATTTCCAAATCAGGTGAACAGAATCTTGGAGAAGAAAAGAGTCCTGGGGAAAACAGAGGTATCTCTGCTCTCTCATTTAAATATTATGGAGGTGCCATATCATGCATTGTATAGCCAATAGTGTGGTGGTACCATATTGCACATTGTAGAGCCACTTTGATTTATTGTGTTTTTTAAAGAGTCAATTAGAGTCTGTTGCAAAGAGCAGAGAAACTGTATATTCAGTTAAGCGAGGGCTGGAAAGGAAAAGGTTGGTGTTGGTGACACAAGATGGCCAAGGTGTCACAGAAACTGTATATCCAAGCTAGCTCCATGTACTAAATTGGAATCAGAGCAATGTGAGATGTGTAGGAAGAGAGTTAAGAAGTTAGAAGTCTTAATGAATGCAGGAATGAGACCAGAATTCCATTTTTCTTTGTCCACTTTTGACAGTGTATTTCTTGTATTAGCCAGAGCGCCAAGGCTCAAGACAGACTTATGAGGATGAAGAGGTAACATGCTGCTAATGGCACAAATTTGTTTCTATGTCTCCTGTTTCACCAGGGTGAAAAAAAAAAAAAGCAAATCAAGATACCTTAGTTGCTCCCATAAATAATCCAAAACTGTATTCATTGCAAGAAAAAATATTATGTAGAATGGTGTGAAATCCTTGAGTTAATAAACTCAGATGCCCTCCTTGTGTTAAATGTAGCAATTAGAAAAATAAGGATAATATGCTTAATTTATACAAAGTACATTTGTGGGGTTTTTTTCCCAAAGTTCGGAAATAAATTTTATTGGGAAATGCATTGAAAACTCTCATGACATCTGGAATATGGAGATCTAATTGCTGATTCAATGGCATTGCGAACATGCAAACATATTTCCTTGGTGAAATGTCAAAAAGGCAGCAATCAAAATGAAGCGTTTAAGCATTAAAATGAAGAAATGATGACGGGGTTGATTTGTAAACATTTATCTCTAAGCTTACTTTATGAAAAAGAAGGAATGAGTTGAGGAACATCATGGCGAATGTGCATCTTCTAAATTCTCAGTAGTGTGAGGGCATGGAAGTCTCAAGATACATGGTGGATTCAACTAAAATTTGTATTTCCCTAAATTCTGATAATCCCACTTGGCTTTTTTTATGTGGGGTTTATTGCCCTTTAATGAACAGCAAGAGGTTGCAAGGGGATTAGGGAAGGAATGGGCTTGTTTTTCACCTTCAGCTTAGTTATCCTAAGATGGAACATTTCTGTATCTTTGAAATCATCACTTTTTAATGTGTTTTGGAGTCATTACTTGTCCCGTGGTGTTGGCTGGTCACAATATTTACTTTCACTTGTGTTATTGAGTGAGTCAGGTTAGAAGCATCATTAAACTTTGGCCTGACCTTGCAACTCCAACCATTTTCTGAAGCTAATTGTTCTGAGGGCCAGTGGTCATTCACTTCTATTATATTCTTAGAGGCAGATAATGATTTCCTCATATACCTCAAGTTTGCTTCTTCTGATAGAAAAAGTGCCTAATAACTGTTAACTGGGGCAAAACAACCAAGCCAGTGTGTGAAGCCACCTTGCAGAGAAGGCACATCAACTTGTTGCTCAAATAGTGTTCCTTCATGCCTGCTTGTACAAATCTCTACCTTCTAGAAAAGCTGTCCTGAAAGAAGCTTCCAATGAAAGCGAGAAATTGTAAAATCAGTGAAATCCCCCATCTAGGGAGGAAATCACAATGATCTTGGCAACTAAATGAATAATTTCCCTTAGATGAATATATTTTCATTGTCCCAAATTATGCCAACCACATACAATGACACCCTGCTTCAACGAAGACCTGATAAATTAAGAAAATCTGCTTGAGGAGCCAAGTTCCCTTCCCCAGAGAAAGCATTTGTAAGGTCTCCACTGTATTGTGCTTGCAAATAACATTTATTTCTGTAGTGTAAATATGCAAGAGTTCATTTTAATAAAAAGTAAGTCCTAAAATAAGATAAAACCCATGACTAGACTTGCATTTGAAGATTTAGAGTGTATTCATCTGCTGGTTTTCGGTATAAATATTCATTGGTTTTGAGCTCTCAGGTGTTGGAACTTTTAATCTGCATTCAGATGGAGGTACTTTAATCAGAGAGTTCATAAAAGTCTGCAACTTTCCGCACCCCACCCCCAAGGAAAAAAAAAAAAAAGTAAAAAGACCAGCAGAATAGAGGGTGCGAGGGCTTCAAAACAACCCACCAACTGAACTGTATTGCTGTGGGCGGGGGGGGGGGGGGGAGTAAACACCAAGTTCTATTTTGTACCATAATATCAATATTCTATTAAAAATAAATCTCTTGCTGTTAGACCGAAAAGTCTCAAAAACCTGTCACTTGACTGCAGTCTTCAGAGATGACTGATAATGGGTAAAAAATCCCACAGCATCTGTTTACCATGTACTCACACAAACTGTTAGGAATGTTTTTAAATGTCAGTAGTAATGTATGCGTGTGTATGAGCTATCACAGAGCAACGTCGCCACCAAGACAGCACCGGGACTGCTCTAAATTAGGTAGGTCAAGTGAAGAAGGTACCAGAGGAACCCTTGGAAAGGATGTTGTTTGTCTGGAAGAAAAAAAAATTTGAACAGAAAATGTTAATGTGTGAATACCTGGGAAACTCCCTACCAGATTTTAAATCAAGCTTTAAATCACAGGAAGGTTTACCAAGACCCCATTGTTAAGGTCAGTTTTGAGAGAGCAGAGGGTGGAGTGAAAACATTTTGCATTCAATGTATTCTGCATTAACAGGCTCTCAGCTTTCTCTTGGTAACCTAAGCACATATCGAGAGAAGAAAGTCATTGAGGTACAAATGCTGACTAAACAGTGTAACGGTGACAGCGTTGTTAGCAGCTGCTGTATTACTTGAGAATTCTGTGCTATTTAACTACTTACAGAGGGAACACTGCATATTGTCTGTCCCAGCAAAGTCATCAGGGCTCCAGGTAGCCCCCAGAAAGAGCTTTAGAGCAGTTAGCTCTTTCTCCAAAACAACAACAACAGCAACAATAACAGCAGCAAATAAAACAGAACAACAACAACAACAAAAAGAGGTTTGGTCGCTGATTTTGATGATGAATTGATTTTTTTCTGATCTTGTGACGTTCCATGAGGGTAATGTGGCATATAGATTACGGGAGAGTGTAGGAGTCAGAAAGAACGGATAATGAAGTTTGGTACCACCACTCTTAAGAACACAGCATTGGACATGTTTAATGTTTCATGTCTCTGCCTCAGTTTCTTCTTTTGCAAATTGGGGATGATCACAATAGCACAACCTTATGGGGTCATTGGAAGGATTCAATGGCACATGGAAAATGTCTTCCTCAGCACTCTGTAAATGTTCCAAACAAATGCAGAGGAAGACCAATGTGAGCTAGAGAAAAACCTGAACAATGCCATGTTTTAACATAAATGTGGGTTCATTATTTTCGAGTGTGCCTGAGAATTATGCTATGCCATCTAGAGAGTCTTGCCTTAATGATTCGGCGGTATGATTCGTAATTCATGTATCAGAGCCACTTCCCTCTGCCTACGTCATGAAAGGTGTGTTCATGTACAGAACAGTTCCTTCTCAGGTGCTTGCAAGAGTCAGCTTCCTTTCTGATCTTCTTACCAGTTAATGAATTGGTTTATTAAACTCCTTTTTGAAGTATATAAACTTAAAGTCACCTTTGGGATACCTCACATTCTGGTTTATATTTTAAGTTATGATGTTTTAACTAATGTGGTTTTATTTTGTTTGGTAATCATATAACTTGCAGAGGGAAAATGTATAGAATCAGTGGTAAATGACTTCCTTCCATTTGTCCAATCTTATTAGTTGGGGAAATATTCAGAAGGATGCTTAACCTTCTCTCTCTCTCTCTCTCTTTTTTTGGCCCAATATAAAATTTCTTATACCATGTGTCCTACTGCAGTGTCATTACTAACCTGTGCTCCATACCTGTCTTCCCAACTAGCATATGATTTCTACCAGAGCAGGGACCATGCTTTATTTACTGGTGCAATATAAAGTCTTTGAACAATGCTTGGCACTTTAGACACTCATTTACCTTTTGTTGACTGATTATAGCTCTCATGGTAGGGTGGTGATGGAATTAGTAAAGTCAGTTCTTAATGCTTTTAGAGCAACCAATGAATTATGTTTTGGTTTCTAGATAGAACTTTGGAGCTCAGATTAAAAACCATTGTCAATACCTCCTTAGCCTACAAGTTTCTCCTTTGCTCATTCAACAGACATTTTCCTCTAAGCCCTCTCTGCCTAGCCCTGTGCTAGAGACTAGGGATAGATATGGCCTTTGGATGCAGCTGAGGGGAGTCGATGGATCAGTAAAGGAATGGAGTAAAGTGGAAGGGGTGCCATGATAGAGGATGGTGAGAGGCTGGAGTTAAGGAGGTGGCCAGGTCTACCTAAAAAGCGTAGGGAACACTTCCTGCAGGAAGCATGTGAGGAAATCTCAGCAGGTTTTGCTGGGCAAAGAGAATGTTTGGCTGGGGGAGAGTGTTCTGGGCCAAGCGAACCAAATACAGACCACCTGGCTCAGCAAGCGTGGTCTGGGAGTAGGAATGGGGTGGGCGCTTGAGAGATGAGTCTGGAGAGGTGAGTGGGGTGAGCCTCCTGAACTAAGGAGGTTAGACTATATCTCATAGGTGGCAAATGGCTGCTGGTGGGTCTTGAGTAAGTTGTGGCATGAGTTAATTTTCATTTATGGAAGCATCAAATGTTAGAACTGGAGGTGGATTTAGAATAAAGGTTACCTATTTTATAGATGAAAAAATTCAGGGCTGGAGATGTGAAGTAAGTTGGAGGTAATGATGCATAATAGGAAGATTGGGAGATTTCTAGGTGGAAGGTTGTGGTCACAATTGGGTCGGCCATTTTATTAATTTGTATGCCATCAAACAAGTTAATCTCTCTGAGCTTCAGTTTCTCCATCTTTAAAATGGTGTAGTGATTTCATCTGCCTCCTTGTGAGTAGGCAGGTATTGTCACGGGGCTGAGTTGAGACAATGTGTGTGAAGGCCTTTGAAAGCATGATGTGCTGGAGAAATGTGAACGTTATTTGTTAAAAGCTTAGTCTTTGGCTTCTGGTTGTCTGGGTTTGAACTTTGGCTCCTCTGATTCTGGGTTATACATGGAGATAATAGTACCTACCTCAAAGGTCGTTGTGAGCATTATGTGGTAATGCATAAAAAACACATTGCAAACTCTTAGTAAATGCTATCCATGATTAATATGTTATTTTAGTTAGTATTAGTCTAATATTCTTTCCAATATACCCTGCTGCTTTTCTTTGACCCTCTCCAAGACAGTATTAAAGCCACAGAGGTCTTGGACTTGATCAGATGTATTTTTTCTAAATGTTATGATGATGAGCCATTTGCTGTGTGATGGCATGTAGACTTTGACTGTTTAGTCTTATCCCATGGAATATTGGGCACCATTTGTAGATTTCTACCAAGCAGTTTGTGGAAAGCTTTGGCTCTAAGGGGTTATCTAAAGTTACCCTCATGACCTCATCTTGAGTCTCAGTGGTTGTATGAAAAATGGCAATCTGGAAGGTTGAATTTTTTAACCTGCTACCCTCCATTACCGTTCCTTTAGATGCAGTCTTGTGATTTATATTCATGTGCTTCAAATGATTAGAACACCCAATAAGTTCATTTTAACCTTAGTACAAAACAGAGCAGTCCTTAAAATACGGAGTCACCTTTAAAATTGCCACACTTACATGATACACTCTTGTCACTTGGTGCCCTATGACTCTTTATTGGACTCTTTCTGGTGAAGTATTCTGGTTTCCCACCTTCTTAGAGGGTAAGGAGTATTTGGTAACTTTCTATCATTAGCTGGGTGAGATTTCATTGGTTGTTAGGGGAGATGCTAGTTCATTTTACCCCAAACCTCAGATTCTTTTCTCAAATGTATGGGTGAGGAGTAGAGTCCTATTTGGGACATGAAGAAATCATCTAGGTTTTCATCTAGGCAGCCAAAAGAATTATAAGAGAGGATGGGAAAGAGAGTTGTTTTTGTTTATTTAATTGCTATACATCTAACAATGATACTAAAGAAAAATTTGAAAATATAGATAGGAACCACCTATAACCCTAAATTCACACATCTATTGGCTTTGGTTTTGCTTATTTACTTCCTACCATTGTCCATACGTACACACATTAATACAGTGTGGCAAGTTTGAATGTTGATTCAACTTTTTTGCTCAAACTTCCTTCCTCCCTCCCTTCCTTCCTCTTCCTCGTTTTCTTCCTTCCTTCCTTCCTTCCTTCCTTCCATAATGGCACCCTTACTGATGTACTGATATACTAGCCATATTTGTATAACTCCTTCTACACATACCAATTTTTGTGTGGCTCAATTTAGCACTCTTGATTATAGAAATTTCCTCCAGGAAAAAATGGAAAGTTGTCATAGAACTCAAGTTTTTATTTAGCTCAATCTTTATATGTATTTGCTATTTAATGTTATGTATATATTCACATACATGTGCATGTGTGTCTCTATATACATAATATATATAATATCGTATTATATAAATATGATTCTTGATAATGGTACTGAAATTCTGATAATCAAACAATGATCTACCTCCATCTCCTCCTTTTCCCCATTAGATAAAAAAATGTTTCTAAACAAAGAGTTCAGTGTCATAGAAAATCTTCAAATACAGAAGAAAACTGGTGCTTTGGTTTGTGATATAGAAAGGTTCCTAATCCCCTCCATCCCCACCTATCTTTATTGAGTCTTCTAAGCACAGAGTGCAGTGGAAACCTTTCAAATACTCTAGCCATGACAGCTAATGGTGGATGGTGCCATGGTTAGGAAGTTTCTCAAGGATAATCATTTTTCAAAGGGGGGAAAATAAAAACAAACAAAAAAAAAACCCCTGAAGTAGATTGATAAAAAGGGCACACTGTTCTTGATGAGGCAGGCAAAATCTCAAGGCATGGCTCATCCTCTCTTTTAATTATCCAGTTCATTTAGTCAGCTGTGATCCAGGACTTTGGGAGGTCACCTGCAGTATGAAAGGAAGGCATGGAAACTATTGACCCACAGTTTGGTTCAAGGGTAGAAAATGGCCACTGGGTCGGACTTGTCCTTTTACAAATGGAACCTGGAGAGAAGGACTCTGGGTGTGATACGTGGAGATGAGAAATCCTCCTGATGCCCTGAGCTTCCCTGAACCTCATCATAAAAATGTAATTGTATCTGAGAAATTGGCTGGTAGGCCAGCTTTTGTGACAGCTCATTCACTTGAGCAGAGAGAGCTCCAGAATAGATAGTTACAGGTAGTGTAACTGGAATGCTGCCCTTGGGAAGCCATAATTAACATCAGCACTGTTGTCAGACCCCCTCCCCCCAGGCTTTTCCCCACTTCTGCTGATTATTTTGATATACATGGGTGACCTTTTAGGGATTCCCACCGTCATGGCTAGATAGCCTTTGAGACATTATCTTCAGGAAGGGGAAAGGGCCAGAAAAACTCACCTAGTTTCTGCCTCACTATTTCTGAGACTCACTTGTTCTAGGATGACTAAGGAAAGTACACATCTCATCCTGCTACCAGGCTTCTATTCCATCCTCTTGAAGTCATATACCCTAGTTATGCTACTCACCATCCTGTAGCCCATTTGAGGTATGTTTCCTCCAAGGAACCAGAAAAATTATTTTGTCTCTTGTATAACTTTAGACTGCAAAGGACATTACTGACTAGTTGACCTAGAAGACCTTTTTGGTCAATTGACCCATGTAAAAAGTGATTGTGTCTGTGTGTGTTGAGAAGCCAGGCCCAGGCAATGATTTAAATTACTATGTCAACAATCACAGAAGTTGCTGAAGTTAGTCATTGTCAGATGATGCACTGCTGGCATCTGTACTGGGTTGTAGGGCCAGCCAGATCTGGATTGGAGTCTGGTTCTGTTACTTACAATGAGCAAGGCACTCCCTGTGAGCCCCTCACCTAACTTTTCTGACCCTAACTTTTCTTTTCCTTATCTGTAAAGTGGGGATAGTGATGACTCACTGTGAAGGTTCAATGGTAAAGGTTGAACTTCATTTCAATAGCTAGCCAAGGGTTTAAAACAATGACATCTTTGAGCTCATCCTCCCCTTGGTTTGGTGTCAGTCTCATAGAGGCAAGGGGAAGTATTAGCTGATTTATTCAAGCAGCTCTCTGGGCCCCCTTGGGAGAGGTAGGTGGGACAGGCAGATATATGAGCCACAACACCTCAGCTCAGGGGCTCATTGCCTTACTGAAGTAGTTTAGGCTACACACACACACACACACACGTACACACACACACACTCTTATGAGCCTCTGATAGTCTATAAAACTTTTAGCAACTTTGCAGATATGATGTCATTATTTGGAAATTGCTGGTCTTTCCTATAGATATAATGACAAAAAAGGGGATTAGGAAGTAAAGAAGAAGAATGGAGGCGGGCAGGAGTGGAGTCTTCCATTGAAGCAGAAGGGCTTCTGCCAAAGAAGAAGGTGGCCAGCAGGTATTCTTGAAACTAATGGCAGATGCCTTGGGGGTTTGTGGGGGCTTCTCTGGAAGACTCAGAAACCAGGGGTCCCCAGCTCCAGATCATATAATCAGTAAGGCAGAGAATATTGGCCTGGAGACTACCATGGGGAAGGGGATGGGGAGGGAGCCTCTCTGCATGTTTGCTGTCTGTGACAAAAATGAATTTATAGTCATTTTGTTGGCACTCTAGTGGAGGGAGGACCTGGCAAGTTTCTTGAGAGCCCAGAATGATAATGTTAAGTGGGAGTTAATTATGTGATCCCCATCATATTTAATTTAAGACGTGTAAAATACCATTGTAGGACTCTATGTAGCAGGGGGTCATTATTCTGCATGCGGTTTGTGTTGGTCATAAAACATATTTTGAGATCCTTTCACAGTGCTGCCCTTACTCAGGCTGTCTAATCCAATATTTTCTAGGAAGCCTTGCATTCCTAACTGTGAATTTCAGGGGTTTTCTGGACTCTCATCCCATGTTTTCTTTCATTCAAAGAGGGAGGATAAAGTATTTACTCTGAGAAATTGCAAGACCCAGGGAGGTTTTCTGAAATTCTTGTGCTCTCTTGTGTTTACCATAAATCTGAGACAGTGATACGATCAGCAAGCTTATTTATGTCTGAATATAAAACACAGATACAATTTAAGCAGAGCAGTCATACCCTTGCTAGCATCTCCTATCATGGGTTGAATATGATTCTCACAACTGCAGTGGGCAGTCTGTTCCACTGTCAGATATTGATTAGTAATTTAGTTTGCAGTAAATTGTTCTCTGTCCTAACATTTGCATCTCCTTCCTTAAAAAAAAAAAAAAAATAATAATGCCTTTCTACCTTCAGCTCCCTCTCCAATATTGTTTGAAGACAGTCTGGCCAGCAGGTGAGAGCCCCCTGCTCTCTGGCTTTCTAGAAAACAAGTCACTTCCAGGGAAGGTAGGTATCTCAGGGCTTCAGGGCTACTCTGAAGGGGTACTCGGATTGTAGGTCTTTCCATCGGCCGTCAACGTAAGGTGTCTGTTGGCATCGATAGCATGACTCTTCAGGAAGTGATAACTTTAAAAATGTATGATGAGTACCACTGAATTAAGACAGATGGGCTGATTTGTGTTATTCCTAAAATAACTGGCAAGTAGGTGTTTATCTCATTTTACAACAGGACAAAATTGCTTTTGGAGTGATTCATTTGTGATCCCAGCTAAGCTGTACTATTAATTTACTTTACTTCTGACTGGTGTATTTGCCTCAGTATTTATTATGTTTTGCATCGGTATTGTCGAACTGTGGTGCTGCTGTGAGGTCTCCACATTTGCATGTTGATGCTGGGGTTATAGGTCAGTAAGAGACCGTAGTGCACCCAGCTGCAATGTGGCTATTGGAGGTGTAATCATAGCCCTCCCTTGGGTTCCAGGTGTGGTACCCTGATGATTATTATAACCCTCCAATAGGCTCTCCTACCTCTAATCTCTCACTATGTCTGTCACCAAAGCTGGACAGTGGTGTTTGAGAGATATGTTTAACATGCAAATTGGATTCCTTCACAGCTCTCTCTCACACTTTCTCTCTCTCTCTCTCTCTCTTAAAGCAAACTCAGATTTCTACAGGGACTGGGCTTACCAAAGGCATGGACCCAAGTAGGTGCTTTAGGGCCTATGGTGACTAAGCGAGCATACTCCTTCCAAAAAGAACCAAAGCTATTCCAATTATTGGGAAAGTCAGCCCAGCTTCTTAAGAAAAGTCAGAGATCAAGGCTTATACAGAATGTCTTGATTATGAAAACCGTGCTAGGCCAAACAAATCAGATCTTTTGCACAATTTTGCTCTTTGAATCCCTGGCTTATAGTCACTCACTGGTCTCCCATTGGACCTCAAGATGATGTCCAAACTCTGGCATGAAATATGCAACGCTTAATAATCAGGCTTTGTTTCTATGCTTATCTACTGCATTGCACTCCATTCCCACTGGTCTCTATGCCATTGACACTGAACCAGCTATCGTGAAAGTTTCCATAATGTGATGAGTGGAGGATGAGGGGGCAGGGACACTGTCTATGATGTGGATGAAATGGCTGGGGAGAACTTATACAGGTGGGCACCCAGGCTTCAGAGATCCCATTTCAAGATCCAAATGCATCCCAGTCCCATCTGTAGTTTGGTACCACATGGTGGCAAAGGTCGACTCTGGCTTGGTTATCAATAGGAACCATTCTGGTTGGCTGGCACTCTCAGGATGGCAGTAGTCATTCCAGGAATCTCTAGCTAGTTGTCATTGGTTTTGTCGGCCGACTCAGGAGCACATGGGATGAAAGAATAGTTGGTATGTGGGACCCATGTTAACGTCCCTTTGTGTGAGAGAACACCGAGTGCACACATGTATACACAGGTATAGCAATAGACACGTGTGTGCACACACACAGAGCAGCAGTGATAGCTGTCCCCTTCTGCGAATTGGGGCTGGAGACAGGAACCAATTCTTAATTATGTCCAAATTCACATCATTGCATGACACAGTATCCTGGGATTTTTCTGTGGCTATAGATGCTGAAATGCTGACACTAGGCTGCATTTTGCTTCTGGGCTCTTGTAAGGACTGTTCTCTCATGTGGCATCACCCTGGTTAACTCTTCTTAATCCTTGGGATACAATTTCTATTTAACCACCTCCTTCAAGAGAAAAGGTTAAACCACCTCTTTGCACCCCGAAGAGGAATCAGATACTACTTCTTCAGAATTCTTGATACATCTGAACAACTAATCATATCTCTGTAATTGGTTCAATCCACTTTGGGTCCCAGGCTAGGCCTCAGTTGCTCAGGCACAGGGACCATATTCTTTATACTTTTCCCCTGTACCTTGTGGTAACTTGTGAGTGTCCATTAAATGACTGGAAGAATGGAAATAAAAGGTAATCAAATAGCTGCAGAAAATTGTGCCAAGTAAGAATGAAGCCATTTTTTGAAAAACAAAGTATTTATAATATATGAATATGCCATATAATAGATAATAATAATGAAATATATAATAATATACAATAAATCGATACATATATATAAAATGTGTTCTGGCTCCTATAGAGGCACTAAGAACTTAGCATACCATCCTCTCTACCCCTTCGACGAGCAACATTAATTCCACATTTTAGTTTTGCTTTCAACCTCCTGGCCCAGATTGAAGGTCTCGAAGACTGAGGCCTTTCTTGCTGCTTCCTGGCTTGGCCTGAAGTCAGATGCAGCAGAAAGGAACCTCACAAATAGGTCTGCTCTTGCCAGGTCGCTGGCCAAATTGAGAAGTCTTGATGCGCTCGTTGAAGTTCTAAGCACACTGTCCCAGTGAACCCAAACTCTCCGCCTTTCTCTTCCCCTGCTCCCCCATGTGAGTATGAAGGTGCTTCAGCTTGCTTCTACCCCCTCAACTTTTCCACTCCCTTCGAGTCAGCGTCAGTGACGTCCTCTTCCCAGAGACTTCGAGTCTTGAGTCTTGCTAAAATGAGGTTCTCAGGAACAAAGGGAACTCAAGTTCAGGGTTAAGATGCTAAAATCAGATTGTTCTCCTCTGGCAGTAAATTGGTATGCCACTCTCACCACTGCCGCAGATAAAATTAACCATGCGTTGAAATCATTGCAATAGGCAGTGTCATCAAAGCTTATTTGTAATGAAAATATGATGTTTCAAACCTAAACTCAGGAGTATAATGAATGTAGGACCATATGTTCCCCTCCCACATAGGGCTGCAGAGAGGAGATGCTATTTAAAATATATAGCTGTGGATGGGGCTTATGGTTTTCTCTGCATTGCTCACCCCTGGTCACCAGTGGGTTGTCCAGGAAGAGTGAGGCAGGGGTGGGGGCAGATCACAGGTGCCCAGGCCTGGCAGGGATGACTCCTGGGTCTGAGGTGGTGCTGGCAGGTGTGTCGGTCCTTAGTGACCTTTCTCTGGTTGCCAGCAGTTGTATTTAGGCAACTATGATAAAAAGGAAGAGAAGCAGGGAAGGATTTGAGTGTGACCTGTGAGTGTGATCCCCAAGACCTATGATGAGGCTCGGGGTTCCTGATTGCAGAGATAGTTGGTGTTTCAACTCGTTTGAACCTCAGAGACAGAAGGAAAAAGCATCATTTCAATAACTAGAAACCCACGTTCTCCCTCACTAGCTTTTTTTGTGGCCAGAGCTGGCTCTCTGAAGGTGCCAACTGCTGTCACAGAACCATGAGCTCTGGTCATCTCGATACTTCGGCTTCTGATACAGCTGTCTCGGAGGTCCCCTGAGTATAACCCCAAATCCTCGCAGTCACCCCAACCAGCAGTTATTACTAGCTCTGTTTTGCAGAGAGGAAACTGGGGACCAGAGAGATTAAGTGACTTGCTGGAATGATGACCAGCAAGTTGAGTTATTTTATACTTGTTGCTGTAGGAGAGAGGGAGAGAATAAAGCAGAGAAGTCAGATGACAGGGCTTGAATCCTTCCTTTGCCATTGCCGAGCTATAAGATCTTGGGCAAATTACTCATTCTTGGTCTTGATTGTCTCATCTTTTTTTTTTTTTTTTAAATTTTCTCATCTTTAAAATAAGAACTATGTGCATCTCAGAAGTCTTGGTGGAGATTAAATGAGAGATTGCACATAATAGGGAGGAATCAGCACATAGTAAGTGCTTACTCAGTCTTGGCTATGAGCACTGTGCTGTTGCCTCTGCCAGGGTCTTTGGAGTGACTCTGAGCTGTTTCTGAAGCATCCTTCCCCACTTCCCTGCTGGCAAGCCTGGCTGGGGTGGGACCAGATGGTGGTGTTAAATGTCTACTTTAAAATAATTTTTTTGCAAAGATTAAATGAGACAATATATGTAATGTTCTTGGTATGTAGCAGGCATTCCGTACCGGTGAGATTTTTATTCCTCTCCTACCCAGAGCTACCTTCCCTTCGTACCAACATTGTCCTCAGGCCCCCAGTGGTGGAGTCCATTTCAGGTGTTCTTGTAACCTAAGAAGTGGACTGGCCTTTAGGATTCCAGAAATATGCTTCTGATGGAAGAACTCTGTGCCCCTTTTATAGGTACAAGATGATGATTTGGGATGTGTTTCAGAGAGAGTGAAAAACAAGGCAGAGTTTTGGGGAAGTTTCAAGGCCAAGGTTTGTGCATGAAGAGAAATTCATGTCTCTTCAGCTTATCCCAGATAAATAAAAACGGATGAAAGCATCCATTTCTTCTTTTTTCCCTCTCTGTTAAAATATGTGCCGTATTTTCCAAATTAAAATCCTCTATCCAGTTGCTATTTGTAATTTTTTTTCTTTTTCTTTTTTCCCCCCATATGTGTTTACTATATCATTGTAAAGTTAGCCAGGTCTCGTATTGAGGTACGAATGGATTGATGACTTCTTGAGCAGCTCCCGAGAGAAGCCCCTGTATCTTTCCCCACCCCCCTCACTTTCTCCACTGGAAAACTTGCTTCATTCCTGCTTTCAAAGCCAGGACTTTCAGGTCTAGGGAAATAGCTGATTTGGGGGAAACCTTCTGAGTAGTCCTTTCTGGTGAAGTGGTGGCCCTGAGACCCAAAAGGGGTCCTATTTCAGACTTGCTTCGTAGCTCTTAGATCAAGAGGTTTTGTCATGCAGCAGTGGGGGCAGTGTCTGGAGTTGGGAGGAGGAAACTGTCTGTGGCTCATCTTCTTGTTTTTGATCAAACATCTTTAAAAAAGGTTTCCTGACAAAAGAGCCTCCCTCATGCCATCAGGGAAAGCAGGCTTGGCATTCCATTTTATGTTGAGACAATGCAAAACAAAATCCCTCCCCAATGACTGCCTGATAAAGGAATAAATTGACTGTACAAGGTGATGCGTTTGATAGGTCATTCTCGCCAAGGCACTAGAAACACCTTCTATTAAGAACAAAATGAGGACAAATTTGTTATGCACCTTTTGTTATTTTTAGATTGCATTGACATTTTTTTTCTCCCCCAGGTTGAAGCCTATTATCCTGAACTTCCTAATAAACAGGAGTGACTTAGAAAACCTTTCATTGTGTTGACCTTTATTTAATTTTCTATGCAAGCGAAAAAAAATCTATTACAGAGGACCAATCAACACTTTAAATATCTTATGTGTATATGTTATGCTTATAAATAGATATGAGTATGGGATTTTGAGTATATTTTTATCAGCTTGCATAAGGGTAAAGGGCTTATTTAAATATATATATATATATATATATATATATATATATATATATATATATATGTCTCTATATTTATCTGTTTCTGAGAATGGGGTAAAATTGTTCATTTAGGACCATTGTGGTTCTAGAGATCATGTGGCTGCTAAAATGTTAAAACTGGGTAGTGTTCTAAAAATAATAATATTCCACTGTGGCTTGCCTTTGGTGAAAGCTCTGCATAGGGCAATTAGACAAACATGATATTGTGGTGCCGATTTCCTCTTGAGCGGAAGGCAGCGGCCGGCAACGGGGCTAAAAGTGTTTGTGGGGCTTGAGACAACAGGGCCGGGAGAAGCCCACATTGGAGAGCAGCACCTTTTAACATTTGGAAATTTTTCTTTTAATTTTCTTCAAATGTTCCAACTGTAGGAGGGTGGGTAATGCAGCTGTTCTTTGTAGCTTCTCTTCTGGCAGGCCAACAAGGAAATCAGAGAGCTGCTGGAGTCCCTGACTTGGCCCATAAATAGCGGCCAAGTGCTCGGTTTTGAAATGCCTGCGTAGCTCATTGACCGTGCGCGATGGCGGGGATGCTAATGGTTTATGTGGCCTGCAGGTGACAGGAAGATTTCTGCAGGCAGGGCTTTGTTGTAAATTCAGTCTGCCGTGCCGCCTCCTACCATCAGAGGTGGTTTCCAAGTGATCACAGGCTTTTTGAGTTATGGCAAGGGGCGCCAACATGAATGATGGGTTGGCCTAACACAGCTGTTGCTCCCGTTGTGTGGAATTCCAAAGGATGCGTAAAAAGAGATTGTGCTTTGGAGAAGTGGGAATTAGAAATGAAGCTCAACTTGGGGAACAGAGCAGGGACTTTTGTGATGACACTGTAAGAATTGCTTAGGATGCACAGGTGACAGTTCCAGAGCTGATGTGAACGTGAGGATAGTTCATCTGACACTCTCAATCTTCCTGATTATTACTATTTATTACTAATAGCCATGATGTCTTGTGCCTGCAAGGGACGTTAGTTCCACCGTGCCCTCGTATCTGTCATCTCATTTCATCCTCATACCAAGTGGCAGATATTTATAGCGGGGGTGGCGTTCCTTCCTGGGGAGCCACTGGCTCCTTTTGAAGTGTGCCAGGCGCTGTTGAAAGTTAATTAAAAAAACACATTCTCTGCCCACTAGGCACTTATGGGCTAGAGAGATGAGAAAACAGCTAATGCTAAATAGGCACTAACTATCCTCCGAAAGGCCCTTTATATATAAGGAAAAAAAGGGGTGAAGTTTTTTGTTTTGGGTTCTTTGTTTTGGTCTGCTTTTTTTTGTTTGTTTGTGTTTTTTTTGTTGTTTTGTTTTTTTTGTTTTGTTTTGTTTTGTTTTGGTTTTGGTGGACTTGCTCCTGGAGGAATAACATTGATAAACAACACCATCCAAGGACATGAGTATGCACTTGGCCCTGTCCTAGCTGGCACCCTGTGTAGATTCCCTCATTCAGCTCTCACAGCAACCGGATAGCATTGGTCTATTAGTTCTGTTTCTCCAAAGAGCAAAGTGCCACATAGAATGAGCCCGAGGTCATGCAGCTGGTAAAGGCACTGGCTGAATTCGAATTCGGGCCACATGGTCTTTGTGGAAAAGTATAAAACCCTCTATTTATGGGGATATCATTACATTAGCATTATGAAAGCCTTCTGGGACTCCCCTGATCAGTACGGACTATTGGGCAACTTCACTGAATAGCCATCAACTTGGTTTTTTAAGTGTTGTGAAGGCTAGAAGAAAACCCAGTGGGGAAGGCAGCCCAAGGATGGGCTCTCCAAGGGCCACCCGGAACTCTCTACCAAAGGATGCCACAAAGTCTTTCAGCCGAGGCAAAGTGGGGCTGTGGAGAGGTGTGGGAGAGGTGGGATTAGGAGTCTGAAGGTCTGAGTTTGAGACTCCAGGGATTTTGCCCAAAATTCTGTTTGCATTTTAGTTTCATCCCTGTGAAACTGGGACCTTTATATAGATCTCGCTTGTTTCCTCATGTTCCTTGGACCTGCCAAGCTTGTTCTCCCCTCCTGGCCTTTGCATGTGCTGTTCCTTCCACCAGGAGTGCCCTTCTCAGATCTTTGAGTTGGCTGGTTGTCTCTCATCATATGCACAAATCAGCTTCTAGGAAAGTCTTTCTTGACCCCATGAGTGAAGTGTCAGCTCTCTCCTCTCGAGATTCTATTGCAGTATTTTATTTCATATTTTTATTATGCTCATTACATTCTTAGTATGCTTATTGCTTTTGGAAATGATCTTTTTACCTGCTTACTTGATCATCTGTGACCCCAAACGCACTAGAGAGTCAGCTCCTGAAAGCGGGACAGTGTTAGGCGCTCAATATGTTTTGTTGAAAGAATGAATGAGAAAATGAGTAAATGAGTTGTCTAGTTGGAGTGTTGTTCAAGATGCAGTAAATGAAAGTCATACATATGAATTGTTATAAACATCAAGCCCAAATACAAGGAAAAGAAGGGGGCAGATCCGGTCAGGATATTTAGACACAACCACAGCCTCTACCAGAAACCTTGCTTAGGTGGCTGACTGAGGATGTTTCTTTCATCTGCTGCTTGTACCTGTTCCCATAACTGGGTTGCAAGATAATAGCTAACGTAAAATGAAAAAACCTCTTCCTTCCCACTTTCCTTATCATAATGCTGGAACCAAGTAAGTAAATTTCTTGGATGTATTCTTGATTAGAATTGAATAAAAATCAATGTAAAGTGAAACCCAAATCCTTCCTTTAGATCTTCCTTCAGACAAAGTTTTTGGTCTCTGATCTTATCAGGGAGGACAATCAAAGGGAGGATGTGTTGGGTCAGCCTTTGGATAAAAGGGAACTCAAGAATAGCCATTAATGATTTTTTAATCCTTGGTCAGCATTAAAACACCACCTCACTGGTATATGAAAATGATCGCATTTCTGGTAGTTATACAGGGTTCCCATATTACTGGGAGCTGATTGGAGAATCTCTTAGGCACACTGTCCTTTGCATCCTATTTTAATTGGAATAATGTGAATCCTGGTTGGTAATGTTCAGAATCAGAAAGCCCTCCACCTATGGGCTATGATTTCAATAAAGATTGAAACCGAGGTGTTTGTCTCTCCACATCACACGTGCAGAATGATTTATGCCAAGATATTCAGTTTTTTGCAAGCCACAGGATTTTCCTAAGCATGTATGACTGCCTTTGCTCCCTACCCTTACCAGAAAAATGTTTATTTAAATATTGTACCATCCCCACAAGCACTTTTATTATTTACCGATTTAAAAAAATGACATCATTACTTTTCTTCTGAATTTTTTAAAGCGACAATTGTGCAATTAAATTACTGAATTCATTTATATTTAATTGTGCTTTTGGTTTAATGTGCTATTGGACGACATTTCTTTCTGAGGCTGTTAGTTTTCCACGCAACACAGAGAATCTAAGGCTATATCAAGGAAATATATTACATGGGCAAGACAAAGTCTCATTAGTGTTATTTATAGCATGCTGAAACCTCATTAGGCGAAGGTATGCTGGATTCAAAAATGCATTACCGGGAACGCTTTATTTTTTGTACCGGAGAAATTGCTTTTATTGTGTTTCTTTGTCACAAGCATAGTGGGTACTGGACATTTTGGTTTCTTAAAGTATGAAATAAATTAAGTTAGAAGAAAAGAGTAATTAATCCACTCGCAAGTATAGCCTCATCATATTAGCAGAATGGCCTCCACATGGTTCTAAGGAATTTCTATTTACCCACACACCTTACCCTCGACCAACCATTAATTTATAACTTGTTTCACCTCAGGTAAAAAGCAATATTTTTCAGGGCAGTAGTTTGCATCTTAAACAGTAATAATGTGCTTTTAGTGCATTTCAAACCAGGGATGAGTGAAACCTGAGGTGCAAAGTCACAAATTGCCCAATTTAGGAAGTTCTATTTGTTCTAATGTGAGCCATATATTCCACCTTGCATAAACACTGTCCAGGAGGCGTGCCGGGAGACTGTGATTTGAGGCAAATGGGAACAAAAGAATGAGTCCCTTAGTTGTCAGTCTTAGGAATGGAACTTATTTGGAGTGTGTGGTTGCCTGATGAGAGGGAGCAAGGAGATGCCGGAATACTGCAGTTAAAATTCTGCTTTTCCCCTAATACTTTGCTTTGCTACGGGAAGTTGTTCAGACCTGGCCACTCATTTCCTGGCTGCCTCGTGATCCTGATGGTGGCTGTCAGTTGTCATCTGTCTTTGAGTGGAAGGCAAGTCACAAAGGAATAATTTCCACTGAGAGAGGAAAGAAACTATCTGTTGTTTATGATACAAGTACATTAAGTAGTTACTTAGCAGGAGAGAGGTGGTCTTTGGGTTTGTCTGTTCACTCAGCTCTGTCCTTAAGAATCCAGGTTCTTTCCATCCCTCTGCTCTATTGTTCTCAGCTTTTTCTCTTCTTGCTTATTGCTACATGGTTTCAAGAGAGCTGCCTTAGCTCCAAGTATCACATCCTCATTCTAAGTGTTGCAAGCCAAAAAGGAAGGTACAAAGTCTTGTAATTCTGTTTGTTTGTTTGTTTCTATAAAAAAGAAGGTCCTCCCTGAAACTCTGAAGTCTTCTCCTTAAGTTTCATGGGCCGTGACTTGTCCATCTGACATTCTCTTCCCCAGAACAAATTGCTACAGAACAATAAAATTAATTAGGATTGGCCTAGGACATGGAGAGGGATCCCTGTTCCCTAAGATCAAGGATTTTCTCTGCAAGAAGAAAGTGGGGTTATGGCTATCAATATATGTTGTCTGACACAATGCAATTTACAATATATTTTTTTTTCACTGTAAACATTTTTCCTAGTCCACACTTGTGATCATGCTCCCTGGGCCTATACAGAGAAGTTTTTCTCATCTATTCTTCTCTTTCCTTCCACCCATTCATCTATTCATTCATCCATCATCCATCTACCCACCCTCATTCATTCATCTACCTGCTTATCCACCTGCTAAATATTTATTTTTTTTAATTTTTTAAAATATTTTATTTATATATTTGAGAGAGAGAGAGAGAGAGAATGAGAGGGGAGGGGTCAGAGGGAGAACCAGACTCCCCGCCAAGCAGGAAGCCCGCTGTGGGACTCAATCCAGGGACTCCAGGATCATGACTTGAGCTGAAGGCAGTTGCTGAACCAACCGAGCCACCCAGGTGCCCCCACCTGTGAAATATTTAAAGAATAGCTGCCATTTACCAGGAATGTATGAATTGCTTTGTGGGATACAGAGATAAACCAGGCAGAGATTCTGCTCTAAAACCAACCTTGATATATTTGGGAAATAAGATATATTTTGGAAATTACATGCCCAAGTAATTGTAATTCAAGATAGAAAGTATGATTTAAACTGGGAGTCCAGAGGTGGGAGAATTAGGGAAGCTTTCTGGAATAAGATGAAATTTGAACATTTTATATCTATCTAACATCCACATTAAGCACAATAGCCCTTTCGGCAGCTTTGTCATTGGGAAAAAATTTCCATGATCCTCTCAGGAGTTATTTTTGACAGCTTTCTCTTGCCCCAGCTTCCTGTGACTGCCAGAGGCACATCTAGGGGTCGAGGGGCTCTGGTTAGGAAAGGAGTCTTGATAGGTCAAGAGATGGGTCTTGAAGTTCTTTTGCTTCACCTGATAATGAGTGCATTTGAATTTGTGGATGAATTGGGTGGCTGGTTTTGATGAGATTGCTATTGGAATTATGTCACCAATGACTCCAAGTAATGCATCCAGGGCAAGATCACTACAGCAAAACTAGGAGAAGAAATAGAAATCATCAGCCACATTAACAGTGATAAATGATCATGGCATTGATGTGGGTTTTTTTTTTTTTTTTTTTCCTTTTGGAAGCAGACAGCCCTATACCTGGCTACATTTCCAAGACATAATGACATAAATAGCTCCTAGGTGTACATCTACCAATGGCCTTCCTGCCAACTTAAACTAGAAGTTAGAAACCATTTAGAGCAGAGGGGTAAACTTGAGGCTTGTCGGTCCAATCCACCCTGCAGTCATATTTTGTTGGATGTACACAGTGTTTCAAAATCATGAAATTTCAAGAATTAAAAATTCAAATTTGGGGACACTCTTTAAAAAATAGAAATATGTAAAAATTTTGGGTCCACAGCCCACACAGCAATAATTGCTGAACTGCTCGGAATGGGGGATGTCAGCCAGTTTGCCACAAAACCTACATTCACACGGAATCTACTTGAGTCACTTGTTTTCCCTGGTGGAGAACAGATACTTTAGAATTTGGCATCCCTGACGTAGAGATTTCAGTTCAGAATTAGACAACACAGAACAGAGACATTCTACCCACTCAGAAATCATCCCACTTTTTTTTATTTTTCAAAGTCGTCAGAGAAAGCTTACCACTATCTTCTAAAGGTTTTATTGTTTTGTTTGTTTTGTCTAAAGTCATGAATAACTTCATATTTGAATTGCTAATAGCTCTCTTTATAATGTGTTGACATTTCAGTTAGTTTTAAATGGAGTAAAACTATTTGGGCAGAGTTAATCTAGCTAAGTGTAAATTAATATGTTTCTTTAGAGCTATACTGTATATGTATATGAACTCTTTCCACTGGGAGACATTTTGGAAGGCAATTAACTCTTTCAAAAACTGTCATTAAACTATCCCAAGAGGCTTGAAAGAGTTAACCCCTCTCCCAAGTATGCAATTAGCTTCATTGGGGCACAGCAAATTACAATCTTGGAAAATCTGGTTGAGTTACTGTGGTTGTTACTATTGCTTTAAATAGTAGTAATAATGGATTTATGTAGTACCTTGACACCACAGAGCTAAAAACAATTACATTTAAATATCAATTTAATTTAATGTGAAACCATGTTTTGTCTAATCATTGTAGCTAATTGCCACCCTTTAGAAGCAGTTTCTACAACATTTTTATTAATGGTCTGATAGCAAGTTAGCTGCTTGGAACTTTCTTGCATGAAGTATCATGCGATGTGAATTTATGTGTGTCAAACATATCTTTTTAAATGTATTTACTAGCTGAGCTGATGTGTACATAATGCATGACCCAGTGAAGATTAGAAATGCCAGTGGAGTGAACATGTCTTTGATTCAAATACGTCCGGAGAGTGTTCATAAGGATAAGATGAGGGCCTCAAATTACAGAGGCAATACACAGAACAATGGAAAAAGAAAGTTGGCTCTCTTACTCCTTCTGTCACCTAGGAATCCCTGTTAACAGTCAATAGATGTTCAGTAAATACCCGGAAATCAAGCAGTATTGTAATAAATAATGTTTGCAGTAATCTCCCTGGGACTGTGCAAGATGTGTGATATCAAAGTAACACTAAAGGAAGATTAAAATACCTTAAATGCTTTCTCCCTCAAGACCCTAAAACAAGAAAAGATCAAATATTCAGTGGGAATTTAAAAACAAAACAAAACAAAAACCAAAAGCGTAATTTTTTTGTATACAATGACCAAACAGGGTGATGGGACTTAAAGTTAGGAGTTCTAGTTTTAGAACTGATTCTTCCACTTGTTAACTGTGGAACCTTAAGCAAGTTATTAGACATTTATGAGCCTTTTTCAATTTTCCTCTTTTAATGAAGAGAGAGATTACAGATATCTCATAGAGCAATTGAGAACTTTAAGTAAGATGGCTTCCGTTAAGAACTTGCATCGTGCTGGGCACATTGGAGATGATCAAATGTGCTTCTCAGGTGTTAGTTGTCTTTACTTTTACATGAAGAAAAGCTTTTTTGCACCTTGAGTGTTAGGAATTTTCCAGAAGCAGTCAGTATTACTCTATCGAGTTTATGGAAATGACCTGTTGTTTTTACCTGTGTTTCTTGCCTTGTCTGAGAATGCCTATCTGGACCAACACCTGGACCTTTTTTCCTGCTTACTTTCCTGATGATTTGGTCATTCTTGCTGCTGAGCTGGGGAAGGAGTTGGTGGGTTTGGGGCTGAGACCTAAAGTCCCATAGCACTAAAGTAGGAGATTTAGACACATGTTTGTTTAGTATGTGTAGTTCAGGCAACATAATAGTGTCCACTTGATGCCATATTCAGGCCAACCTCTTCCTAACGGCCACAGCGTTGAGGTATTTGTAAGAGAAGCAGGATATACAAGCTCTTAGGTTGAAATCCATTTTTGTTTTTCTTTTCACTCTTGGGCCATATACAGTGTGGCCCATTCGTCTTCCCACCACAGGCTAAGGCCTATGGTAGAGATGGGTAGGGTGGACTAGTCGGCTAGGTGAGGGCACTGGCACTCAGGCTTGTGGTGGCAGGCAGCAGAATGTCAGGCAAGCAGACAAGTGGTGTGGAAGGGAACACAGTCTAGTCATCACCTATAAAAAGGGTGGAGAGCTCAGAGGGCAGAACTAGAGACCCCTGCTGGGAGATGGTTGCTGGGAGTCCCTCCTCCACGCACGTCACACCTCCAATCTAGGCTCCTGGGGCTTCATCTTTCTCCTCCTCCTCTGTGGGGATGCTGAACTCATCTGCGGCAGCTGGAGGGGAGGCTCTCTGGCTCTGTGCCACCTCTTCTAAGGAGGGAAAGGTAGGCCAGGGAATGACGTTTCAACAACAGGGCTCCATGGGCCTCATCTCCCTTATGGCTCCCCTCTTCTCCCACATCCTTGAACTTGATCCTCCCTCCCATCCTATGGCTCCCATCTGTTGTGGAGGTCGAGGAATGAAAAGAGCTATGGGCTACCCCACTTTTCAGCATCTCTTTTCAAGGTCGATTGTGGGGATAATAATTGAGCAGTGTGTTTTAAATGTAAAGTGCCATATAAATGCTAAATAGACTTGTAATTGCTGGGCACTCTTCTGTTTCAGATACCATAAGGTGGGATGGGAATGAATGGATATAAAGGTTTATTCCATAAATACCATGACAAAGTAACACATTCATGTTTCTCAACAAATATTTATTGAGTACCCAAGTGCCTCCTAGCAGCCAGGCATTATGATAGGTGCTAGAGATAGAGAGTAGCAACCACAGAAGCAAGAAACGTCCTTTCCACTTCTGCCCAGGGAACTTGTGTCCTGATGGGGAGAGATAGGCAATGAGCAAAGGAATAAATAAGATATATGGTTTTACAAAATGATGCTGAATGCAATGGAGTTAAAAAAAAAATAAAGCTGAAAGGGGATAAAGAGATGAGAGATGGAATTTTAAATGTCATGAACTAGATATTATAACTATCTAATAATATTTAATGTATTATACTATCTAATAATAATCTTTTCAGAGAAGTTTAGATTTTCAAAATTAAAATCTATCCAAACATAGAGTAAAGGATGTGTTTTCTGTTATATAGATATCTTTCTAGAAATGTAACTTATGGGCACCTGGGTGGCTTAGTCAGTTGTGTCTGCCTTTGACTCAGGGCATGATCCCAGGTGGCGTCCTGGGATCAAGTCTATATAGCATTTATATCTCTGCCCAGCAGAGAGTCTGCTTCTCTCTCTCTCCCCAACTTCTCCCTCTGTCCTCAACTCTCTATATCTCTCTCTCTCTCTCAAATAAATAAATAATAGAGAAATGGCATTTATGATTGTGCCTGTATGTGTGTTTGAGTGTGTGTGTGCGCGCGCGTGTGCGTGCACACGTGGGAGCGATTTTTTACAGTTCCAGAGTCAAGGTTTCTGCTTGCAACAATTCTTCCAAACTCCAGTAATTCACTAATCCTTTTTCCAAATTCATTCTAGTTCTTTCAGTCTTCCTCTTGCTATCTCTTCCTTTCAACGTACCTCATCTGTTCCTTAAGTTTAGTGGCATTTTCTGGCCAAGGTCATACTTGGATGTGCTCCTAGAAATTCAAATTCAAATTCAGAGGCCCTTGAGAATTCACAGAGGAGCCCTAGGCTTCATTGGGTGGACACAGCTCTGTGCACAACTGTGATGTAGTGTCCAAGAACCCAGGCTCTGGGGTCACCCCTGAGATTTGGCAAGGTACTTGATCTTCCTGGGCTTCAGTTTCCTTACTTAAAGAATGAAGATGTGATGTGAATTGAATGACAGGACCTAAGGAAAATATATAACAGGACATTTGGATGCCCCGACTGCTGATGTGAAGGAGAAAATGTACAATGTCTTGTTTGTTGATTGAGGGTGGATGGTAGATGTTAGAGAGGATGCTGAAGAAGACCATGAAAGGACACACCAAATGGTTTCATTGAGAAAGCTTTGTCTGCCGATGTTGTGTTTTCTGCTACCATATTCATAGTACTGTTCAGTATCAGGAATGCTTGCAGTTAGCAGATATAGTCTCCTCTGAGCACCACCAACTGTATCTGGTATTTTCTAAGGAAGAACTAAGGAAATTGTTGCAGAAGTTAAGAGAGTCCTCTCTAATGCTCCTAGACCAGGGACTTGATCCATTAGAATATGAAATTCAGTCATAATTCATCCACTCTGCTAATTTCTATGATAAATGGAGTTTCTTGTAAAATATACATATTTGTAATTACTGGGTTTTTTCTTTTGCATTATCATGGGAAAAGTGAAAATTTACACATTTGCATTTTATATTTTTCAGAATATTATGATGATACTTTGAAAATTTAATGTATTATATGACTATTCCCCTGTGTTTATTAATAAAATTATATAAAAATTAAAAAAATATATACTATAATATACTCAGAAGGTACTATAATATACTCAGAAGGTACTAGGTGCTCACCTCCTGAGTTTTTTCTCATTATAAGTTTTGGAAGATAAATAGCATAGTGTTTTATCATGTCAATTGTCTAGTTTAATGGTTTTCAGATTGCTATTATTTTTTTAAAATCAATATAAGGAACCCTATATTTTCTAAATGAAATCCAGCATGGAACCTCAGGATGTAAGGAAGATAAATGGGATTAAGCTTGTTGAAATGGAAACAAGAAGTCTGGATCCTGCCCACTCAGCCAGGGCCCCTTGAGCTCTCACTGTTCTCCTCTCTCCCAAAAACAGCCTGTAAGACATTTCTGAGAAACACTAGTGTTTCTTGGGTCTTTTAGACCAACCAAGACAACTTATCAGAAGGAAGCTGACTCTAATCTTCCCTCAAATGCTCTGCATCCTTAAATTCTCTTTGCAAACAGTGGTCAACCTTACCTCCTCCCTAGACAATTTTGGGGTGGGAAGTGGTAGTTTGGGTTTCTCAGCTACCCGCTCCACCTCTTTCTTCTTTTGTATCCCACCAGAAACCGTCTCACTGGGAAATTCAACTTTTCATCCTGCTTTACCTCTGTGTAGCATATGCAATTGATCATCTCATCATTTCTGGAGCTCCATCACCCTGGGTCCTGCAGTAAGGGCCTAAGGACTCTCAATAATTATGGCTTTGATTATGTCACTCCCTTTCTCAGAAACCCTCCATGGCTCCCTATTTCCTGTGGAATCAAGTACACACTCAGCAATCAATAATCAAGACCTTTCTTGATCTATCTGATAGAAAGTTTCCTTTTTTAGCCTTAAATTTTATGACTGCCCTGGATTATTGCCTGAACCTTCTCTAGACCTCCCTTACTGTGTTTTTAAAATTGAGAAAGTTTACTTACAGTTGGGCAAAGAAAAATAAGGGTGGGATTAGGGAAGATATAAAAGGAAGGACCCTTCATCTGGACCTGGTATGATGAATAAGATTTAAAACAGTAGAGATGGTAGCAAGGGCATGACATTTTCCCTGCAATGCATGAAAAGCTCTTGCCAACCCTATTAGATGGAAGTTATTTGAGATCAGGGACCAATGTGCTATTCATCTCTGGAGCCCCTCACTAGTACCCAACTCACAACTGTGTTCATCATAATCCTCAGTAAATGAATGCTGAAAAGAAGGAACAGCTAACAGAATTGGAAGTCTAGCAAACTTAAAAAATTTGCTCAAGTTAATATAGTCAATTACTGAATAGATTAAACCCCTTGAAAAATGAAAACTAATATAGAAATGTGTTTTTATTATCTAGTTCCCTAATGCATTTTTTGTTTTATAAATGATGCAATTATGTTATTACAGTGTATCTGTATTCATTAATAATTTTGCCAGAGGAAAGCCAGTGTCCTGTTGGAATTATTTGTATACCTGGACTTTCTATCACAGCTTTTCCAAAGGAAGCCCTATCAGTTATTTATGTATTTATGTATTTATTTATTTAGCCAAGTAATGCTACATCACAAAGCACTCTAAAACTTAATGACTTGAAGTAACCACTGTTTATTATTTATCATGAGTCTAAGGGTCATCTCTGTAGTTATGCTGGTTTAAGCCAGGCTCTGATGATCTCAGGCAGGCTCAAACTTGTATCTGGCCCAACTGGTGGGTCAATGAGGGGCTGACAGGTTGGAGGATAACCTCGGCTCTGCTCTAAGTGGTCTCAAGCTTATTCTCTTGGTAAAGGTGGAGGAAAAAGAGAGTGAGCAGGAGAGTACAAGGCCACTAGGCTCAGATCACACACACACACACACACACAGTCACTTCCACCATATTTTATTGGCTAAAGTGAGACAAGACAGTCAAGAATCAAGGGATGGCAAGATAGATCCCACTTCTCAGTGGGAGAAGCCATAGAGTGACATGGCATAAGGTGTGGATACAGGGTCCTGAGAGCGGCAGAGAACTGGGGACACCCAATGTTGCAGTCAGTCTGCCACAGAAGACCTACATGCATCATCAGTTTTTCTTAAGATTAAGAAAGGGACAAGGGAAGATGCACATTAGCCTAGCTTGAAAGACCAGGAGCTTGCTTTTGCTTTATTGATGCTCAAGCTGCTACTTGAAGGTGCTCAGAGTGTTACCATTCAACCTGCCCCGGCAGCTGATTTAATTCTTTAAAGGTAATTCTATATTCCGTCCTTTTCATGCCCTCTTAGCTTCTTATCTTCTAACACAGGAAATGATAGATCAGTTGATTTGTTGCCTTTGTATCTATAATGAGTAGAGAAATAAAAGACATTGGGAAGTTCATAGGAAGAGATACGTGGAGAAATGAAAAGAGATACTTTTGGTTTACCTCTTTCTTTGTTTTTGAAAGGCAAAATCTCAAAGAAAGTAGAGTGCAATCTTGGGGGATATTTTTTGGTTTGGGAAGGATCTCACAAGGTGCATGAAGGCATCTGTAGGGAGGAAGTGAATGGAAGTGCTGATCCGGAGTATTGGAAGGCATGAGAAAGAAGGGACTGATCAATAGCTATTTTTCAAGTGCGGAGCATAATTTGTGTCAGGCTGCTGAAATGAGTTAGTGCTTCATAGTTAATGGCTATGAGCACATTCCTGTTTTGCAGCACTCTCCAGAATGTTTGCCATCAACAATTCTAAAAGGCTAGGAGTGACTCACAGACAACGTGAGTAACGCACTGGAGCTTCGTGAGCTGGGACCGCTCCTTATCTGAAACTCTTCCCCTTGGATGTTTTGTATCTATACTTACATTCCGGTTTGGCTGCCTCTTGAACCACCCAGTACTCATGCCCTCTTGTTTCAATTGACTTTCTTCCATCTGGAGTTCTCATGGTTTCCCCACTCAGCTTTTCCCCAAGCCCTAAAGAAATACTATCTCTTGTATTCAAAGTGTGGTCCATGGACCAAGGGCATAGGTGTCACCAGTTCATGAGTTTCAGTCCCCATTCCAGATCAACCAGTGAGTCTTCATTTGAACAAGATTCCCAGTGGGTTCATGTGCTCACAGAAATTTAAGGAACACCACATTATTCCACAAACATTGATAATCACCTCTGCTTTTTTTTCCCCCTCACTGTTAACCTCCCTAGGGACCCCTTTTTTCTCTTACCTTATATCAGAAAAGACTCCTCAACTTTTCATTAACCTCTGTATGAATGATTCCGAAGTGTCATGAGCTACACTAGCAGAAAATGACATAAAGTCTTATTAAAATATTTTTTTTCAAGGTTTGGTATTTGCTTTGGTAATTGGAAACTGGAAATTGCTGTGAGGCCTTCTTCCTTTATGGAGTGGTATAAGCCACAAAACAGTCTGAAAATTAGACATGTATGAAAATAAAGGCCACACCATCTTACCAATGTGAGTCCCTAATGTTAGTCAAGACTTCCTGCCAGCAGAGTGGGTACTGTTTATGATTGGAGGCATATTAGAAATATGATCTCATTCAAGTAGCTCCATTTCAGTGAGTAATATGCATTCACTGAGTGTTTTCATGAACCATGTGCCACACACTGAGCCAAATATTATGTATTCATGATATGATGTAATCAGCACATCAGCCCTGTGGAGCATGACCCCCACTTTAGAGATGATGAAAGTGAGGCTCAGGGAAGGGAAGAAAATTGCCCAAGTTATACTGCTGGGGAACTGTAAGGTTGGAAAGAGGCTGCATTCTTTAATCTATGAGATTTCTCCAACTGGAAATTCTTTTTTTTTTTTTTTGGTTCCAAAAGGCTTTTTCCGCTGGGTTTAACAGGCATACATTTCTGAGAAGAGGTGCTACACTAAGCTAATTCCTGACCTTTCATACCTGGGCACAGGTATTTTGAGTTCTCCATTCCCATCCTTGTCTTCGTTGTCTGTTTCAAGTGCTGTGTCCAGCATGACGTCCATTCTGATACTTCCAACAAGATGTCACCTCTCTCTTTGAATTGTGTGGCCTGTGGTTCTCTGGAAGCTTTACTTAATTGTGGAATTACCTGGCACCTTCTCTAACAAGGACGTTCCATCCTTTGCTCCCCTCTGCATCCTTTGCCCTGCCTGGCACTGTGCCTGGCACATCACAAATAACACATATTTGTTCAGTGAATTGAATCCAAGCTGACTTCACTCTGACAGGGACCTTGGGAGTGTCAGAATGCTGAGTGGAGGGAAGGTTGTTAACAGAGGAGAATTTCTCTAATCAGACTATTTCACACCTTTTGCCAAGGGCCAGCCCAGATTTCTCTTAAAATCCAGACCACGAAGAATGGAGGCTGAGGGGATGACAAGAGGAGACAGTCTGTTATAAGACCCCTGGAGCCACCTGGCCTGGCCTCCTAAGAAGGGGAGTCCACTCAACTGCTTTTGTTCCTGAAAAATCTCAACTAGAAAGAAAGCAAACATTTAAAACTTTCTCTTGGAAAGCTATTCTGCCTTTGATTTTTCAGAATGTCTTCAAGTGATTTGGGTCTATTTTTAATACCCGTGAGACATGATGTTGTAAGGAGAGCTAAATATAGGGGCCACATCCCCCTTTCTTTTATTCATTGGCCTTAATCTCCCTAGGAGGAAAAGAAAACGCACATATTTTACCACAGAGTTGTGACGTTTGCCCTGATGGGCCCTGCTGAAAGGAAATTCATAAATACTGTGTCGGAAATAAAGATAATGAATGGATTCTTTTTGGAGAAAACGTTAAGTGGGAGTTTCTTTATGTTAAACCTCCCCTGTCTGCTAAAGACTGTGAGATAGTTCGACTTGTTTTCCTTAGGGTCCTTTGGGGACAGCAGTCAGCCTGTGTTACTGGAGCAAGCTTTAGCACCCTACCATTGGAATCCAGAAGAGTAGGACACTCAGCCAAAAATAACACATGGCATCAGAGCAGCAGCTATAATTCCGGTTCATTATACACTTGCAAGTCTTCTTCTTCCTCCTTCCCTCCTCTTCTTCCTCCTCTTTCCTTAAAGAAGGCATTAAGCTCATGTTAAAAGAGGACAACTGTAATAGTACCCATCGAACCAGAAGGAGGGACTAGGGCTTCTTGAAGAAGCACAAGCCTGAGAATCTATTCTGGAGGGCTGGGCTCTCTGTCTTGTGCATTCTTTCATGGCTTTGCATTTCCCACATAGCTCAGGATCTATTATTTCCATATCTGTGACTCAATCTGGGATGTGGCTTGGAAGAGTCCCTGGGTGAGTCTGCAACCTGGTGGCAGGTGCCATCATAGCCCTTAATTATTGTGAAGGGTGATTAAGAGGGACAGCACGTGAAAGTGTGGCTATCAGAATGGTTCTGGAATCACCACTTAGTCCACGTCCTACCCTTTAAAGACCATGAGAACTTTGGAAAGTTACTGAATTTTTCCATGCTTGCATTCCCTCATCTCCATTGAAGAGATAATGATAACACCTTATAGAGTTGTAGTAAAGATTGTAGTGCATGGCATGCAGTAAGTACTCAACAGCCTTTAGCCTATAAGTCTACCATTGTAACAAAGGGTAGTGCCAAGGAATTTTCTAGACCGGTGACGTGATTCAGGCCCCTGGTTTAGTATATTTACTATGTCTTTACCATCTGCAGGATAGTCTTGGCTTAATTTGGTTTCTAAATTTGTTCACGGTCTTGATTCCCAGCGCTGTTTTAGGTAGGGTGGCAGACTCAGCTTTAGATGAGAAGTGCATCTACAAGTGTTAGATATACGCTCCATGTGGGCTGCCTCTTGGAGAAAAGGTGTCCCAGCCTCTGCTTCCTCTGCTGTTCCTCGATGGAACTGAATTGGAAACATTGGGTGGTTTCTTCCAACAAAGTGAAAATTAAAAGGTCCCAGAGAGTACTCTTTTTGCCTTACTCCAAAAAATACAGTTCCCACCCACTCCTTAAACCCTCCCCAAAAGGCTACATTTTTGAATCCCTTTGCTGTGCATGCTCCTATCTCTTTGTCTTTAAGAATGTCAGCTCTCGGGGGCACCTGGGTGGCTCAGTGTGTTAAAGCCTCTGCCTTCGGCTCAGGTCATGATCTCAGGGTCCTGGGATTGAGCCCCGCATCAGGCTCTCTGCTCAGCAGGGAGCCTGCTTCCTCCTCCCTCTCTCTCTGCCTGCCTCTCTGCCTACTTGTGATCTCTATCTGTCAAATAAATAAATAAAATCTTAAAAAAAAAAAAAAAGAATGTCAGCCCAAGGAACATGCCTTTGTTAAATGCCATTCAAAAGACCATCTCTACTGATATTGGGTTGGTCTTCCTCTGAAGGAGATCTTTGGGGAAACAGGGCCTCAGGGCTTTTGGGTCAGAAGGATTCTTGTCCCCAGATTTCTCTGTGTATACAATCATTACCTGGAATCTATCAAAGGAGAGTTTGTCTGTTTGGTGTCTTGTTGGCATCCATGGATATTTGGATTTAGAAATGAGTCTAAAAAGGAGAAAGATTCCATAGGTCAGAGCACCATAAAGTCCTGGTGTTGTAGTCTACATTATTGTGGAAATAGTTCAGAAATTATTATATTTAAAAATACTACCACTCAAACATTTAAATCTGGATTTTACACCAAGGGTTGGGACAAGGTCTTCATGTTGCTCTTTGTAAAGGACACTGACATATAAGTGGGATTTCTAGAGTTGAACTATGTTGGGGTTAGTGTGTGGGATGGTATGGATCCCTGAGATAGTTAGTGAAAGCATGTTTCCTTCTCCATAGCTCAGATATTATTTGTAGCTGAAACGATTTGCTTACCTGGCTATTTTCCCAGAGGATGGTGAGGACAGGGATGTGTTCTCTTTATCTCTTAATCATGAGTACCTGGCACCATTTTAGCACATAGTAGGTATCCAGTTCATGCATTTGGCATCCATGAGTAATAAAATGATACGAAGACACTACTTTGCAGCTATTTATTTAGGGAGAAAGACATTTGTCTTGACTTCTGTTATAGGACTGGATTTATCTCTGATGCCAGTTTGGGACTCAGAAAAACATTGAATTGGAATTTTGACATTTGGTCTGTCTATAAATTTCTGGTTTATTTGATAGCTGTAATAGGCACATTTAGAATATAAAATAAAGTGAATTAAATATATTATAGAGTTTGTCCCCTTACTCTTACTCTCTAAATGCTGAAAATGCTAAACAAATGTGTGCTTAGTTTCATGGTTGCTAGGTTAATACCTGGTCTGCATCTGCAAATTGGCTTCTTTGTTGTAGAACCTTTAAAAATTATGGCTGTTCAGATAGAAGCTAGAAAGTATGAATTCAGCTTTTATTTTGTACTTCCTGTCATAATGCTTTTCTGGAAAGAAGAATGAACATGCATGTTTGTAGCAAGTGGCCTCACCTCTAAATTATGGATGTAATTTATGATGGTTCGATTTGAGATTTTTTGACTTTATAATGGTGCCAAAGTGATACACATTCAGTAGAAACTGTATTTTGAATTTTGAATTTTGATCTTTTCCTGGGCTAGTGATATGCCTAGTGTACTCTCATGGTGCTAGGTGGCATCAATAAGCCAAGCTCCCACTCAGCCATATGATTATAAGGGTAAACCACTGACATACCACCATTGTGTGCCCATACCACAATTCTTTTTTTTCACTGTCAGTATAGTATTCAGTAAATTACACAAGATACTCAATATTATATTATAAAACAGGCTTTCTGTTAGGTAATTTTACCCAACTATAGGTTAATATGTTATGAACACATTTAAGTCAGGTTGGGAATATCATTAAGTGTGTTTTTAACTTACCATATTTTCAACTTATTATAGGTTTATCAGGATGTAACCCCATCATAAGTCAAGGAGAACCTGTATTTTTTTTTTTTTTTTTATGGTTGTTAGTCAGATCCTTGATGTTACTTTGACTTGGTTTTCATGATTTAATTTATTTTAGTTGGTAAAGATTATTCATCACTCATTTAATTCCAAGGTTATCTATTGATTCTTTTCTCCTCATTTGGTATTTTCTGACATTTTGTGGTACTCAAAATTGATTTATACAAAATCAGTCATCTAAATGTCCACAGGAGGCGTCTTTCACTTGTCATCAGCTGTTTTTCTGAACTAATAAATAGAATCGTCATGTATGTTGAGTTTGCTGAGTAATTAGAAGGCAGGGGTCATGCTCTTCACACCAACTGCACCACACTTATAAAAATTCTTATGTAATTTTGAAAGTGAGATCACTGAGAAGGTTCTCCCAAGGTAGCAACCAATTTCTTGGTTGGGGACTAAATTGTTCCCTGTAACATTTTTTTAAAAGGGTTTATTTATTTATTTATCTTAGAGAAAGAGAGAGAGAGAGAGCACATGAGAGAGTACCCATCTGTATGTGCGTCCATGTGAGCAGGGGGAGGGGCAAGGAAGGGAGAGAATCTCAAGCAGATTCTGCTCTGAGCACAAAGCCCATTGCAAGACTTGATCTCATGCCCCTGAGATCATTACCTGAGCTGAAATCAAGAATCAGACACTTCAATTACATTTCAAAAAAAGGCATCCTAACTTGCTTAAAATGAGCCAGCATATTTTGGTTTACTTAAAAAGTTAATAATATCTATTTTTTGTGAACAAAAATAAAAATTTACAATCCCTAAAAACAAAAAACAAACAAACAAAAAAAACAGACACTTAACTGACTTAGCCACCCAGGTGCCCCAACCTGTAATATTAATCAGTCATTCTATTTCTAAGCTACTCTAAACCTATGCTCATAATAAATAATAATAATAATAATAATAATAATAATAATAATAATAATATAAAGCTTACTGTGCAAATAGGCCTTCAAGGTACATCTTCCTTCCCATTGTTTCTTTCTGCTTCTTCTTTTTTTTTTTTTTTAAAGATTTTATTTATTTGACAGACAGAGATCACAAGTAGGCAGAGGAGGTAGACAGAGGGCGGGGGAGCAGGCCCCCTGCTGAGCAGAGAGCCTGATGTGGGGCTTGATCCCAGGACTCTGAGATCATGACCTGAACCAAAGGCAGAGGCTTTAACCCACTGAGCCATCCAGGTGCCCCACTTTCCATTGTTTCTTAAACTTAATGAGTTAGCCTTGTTAAAATGCAAATGAACTTCTGTAGATTTGGAGTGAGGCCCAGGAGTCTACATTTCTTTTTTTTTTTTTTAATTATTATTATTTTTTAATTTTTATTTTGGTATTTTAATTTTTTTTCAGTTAATTTTTTTTTATTGTGTTATGTTAGTTACCATACAGATGAATGGATAAAGGATTCTACATTTCTGACAACCTCCTAAGTAATGCTGGTCTATATACTTGGAGAAACAAGCCTACCTTGCAACTCAATTCACATCTTAATTCACTCCTATTTTGAAATTCTCAAACAGTATCTTGAGGTTTCCCTTGTGTTAAGATATTACTATCAAGAGTAAATGAAGAAGGAAGAGATTCCCAACACCCACTCCCACCCTCCTGCCCATGCCAACTTAACATTTCATAACAGCAATGAGAACCTAAGTATGTGTGTAACTATGTAAACCAGTTGGATTGTTTTTTAATAATCTTCAATCAAAAGAACTTGGTGGTTGATAAAGTCAATTTCCATGAGTCTTTGAATTCCTATTTCAGAAATTTATTTTTGCCTGAGGGACTTTGGCAGTCCTTCACCTTCTCTGTTCCAAGCCTTTCTCCTCTTCTGAAGTTCCCCTTGTCCCCATTCTCATCCCTTACGTGGTTGCAAAGTCTTACTCTTCAAGCCGAACTGGACAATAACTTGAGTCAAAGTGTTAGGAGATAAAGCTTTAGGCTACTCTTCCTAGGAGTATTTGTGGTTTCATAGATAGTGATAAGAAAGTTTTTAAAACCAAAACGTATAACTGGCAGACTTTTTTTTTTTAGCTCCATGACAGTCTACTGGACAACTTTTTGGGGTGAGAGGGGCAGGAGGACGAGGAAGGTGGAAAGACATTTCCAGCCTGCCGTATAGCCGGTTTCTCATTCATCTTACTCATAAGATCTACCTTCCCACTCTACTTATTAGTCTATTGGTTATTATTTTGAAGGCTTATGACTTCAGATGATCTTTCAAGTAAACTCTTTTAAGAAAGTATTCTGTAAAAAAATAAAATAAAATAAAATAAAGAAAATATTCTGTAATTCATCTCTGCTTTGTTTAACATTTACTAAGGCAATACTCTGTGTCTCTGAGCTCCTTCAATATCCAGGATACCATCAAGTCAGGAATAGTGTATAAACATACTGGAAAGAGAATCATTATTTTTATATTGAATTGGGAAGGATAAAGTATGGAATGTCTTCACCTGTTTGGACTTAGATTTGATTCTTCTCAGATCAGTGACAGATTCATACGTAGAGAAAAATTGAGGTTCTCATCTGTATGTTGTTTTTTATTACATTATTTTGCTTCAGGCTCAAGCATATCAAAGTAATTCAGACACTGTGGATGAAATCATCTGATTTCCATCAATAAATGTCTACTAAATCCTTCTGATTATAGGCAGTTGGTATTATTACATAGTTATAGGAAGACATGGTAATATCATGCAGTAATTAATTGGAGTCTACGTGGCTCAGATTTATACAACATTTAATGCCTATAGTTATAGCTAGGCTGTTTCTCACTTAAGTGATTTAAGTAGACTTTGGTATTGAAATGGATTCTGTTTCTTGGTTTGAATATGAGTCTATTGCTTTCTATCCCTGCTCAATATATGCAGGTTAAGAAAAAGTTCTTCCTGGTTTACCACTTTCTTTTTTATTATAGAAAACTTCTTATTCCATACAATTGAAAATGGTTGTTGACTGATTAATCACATAAGTTGATTAAGTTGGGGAATCATAAATCACATACATATACAAAACATTTGACTTTTGCTTAAAATCACAAGGTCCACATTTATTCACCATTATTTTGAGGTGGAGCCAAGGTCTTTGCTATAAGCTAGAGGGGTGTCTTTTTTTTTTTTTTTTTTTGTATAGGCTGTATCCCTAAAGGAACCTCTACAAATTCCAGTTTCAATTTCTTCAGTGTTAATTAAGAATGTAAAGACAGTGACCAGCAACCCAAGTAGAGAGGTCTGTACAGATTTTTATGATCCTTGTCCCTACAATGGTAATTTTTTTAAAGGATTTTTTCTTTATTGAGTCTTTCCAAAACATTTGACTACTTTCAGGAAAGCAACAACTCCCTTTCCATTGCAAGTCACATTTTATAGAAATATTATTTAATTAAATTATATAATTACATTAATAGGCAAAACTGGCATAAATAGGGCTGATAAAAAACACAAGTGAATCTTGGTAAGCATATAACCCAAAGCTCATGGTATATGAAAGAGCATTTTGCCAGTTTCAGTGTTCCACTGACTACAGTCTTGTAGGCATTGTTGTAGTTCAGTTTAGATATTTTATGCAAGGAATAGTAAATATTAATTATTCCAGTTAAACAATGAACTCAAGACCAATACTTTTTTCTTCCTTTTCAAAATATTGCTATAGGGCCAGAGTTCATCCATTTCAGATTTATCATTTTTATGATAGCTGATTTTGTTTATTTGTTTTTATTTTGTTTTGTTAGAATTAATATACAGACACCTCTGGTATTTTGGATTTGGTATATTATTATAGTTTCTTTTTGTGAGTGTGTGTGAGAAGCAAATTCCGATGATTCACACCTTACTATTAGCTTCCAATTAAAAAAAAAAGAAGCAAAAACAGAAGTAAATGTTTATAAGGAAATATCTTGAAAAATTTTAGTGAGAATGGATGTGAAGGAAGAATGTATAATAAAGTGGATGATAAGGACTCAAAAATATTCTAACCCAGTTGTTAAGTGAAAGTAGGTGCAAAATCCTATCAGTAGGTAAAAGACCATCCATTTCTTCCATGCCTGGAGACTCCTTGGCTCCCTACTTATTTTCATCATTGTGCCCCTCTTCTCCTGGCCCAGACTTCCTTTCATTTTCTCCTCTAGACAGAATATCCATATCTATTTGAACACATTTATGCCCTTATCATACCCTCATTGGACATAGTGGAATGCAGGGTTTAATTCATCTGGAAAACTCTTTGTTTTCTAGATTTTTGATTCTTAAAATGAAGTATTAACCCATTTTTATTGTATAAGCTAAAAGGAATTTCCTCAGAATCAAGGGAGGACTGACTAATGATGTGTTTTGTATAGATTTTTCCTTTGTAATTTTTTTATATAACTTTTCCACAAGGAAATAGCATAAATTCTAAAAGTCTATTTCTTATTAGTCAGCATATTCTTAAAAAAAAAAAAAGAAAGAAAGATTTATTTATTTATTTGAGAGAGAGAGAGAGAGAAAGAGAAAGTGAGTAAGCACAGTGGGGAGGAGCAGAGGGAGAGGAAGAAAGAATCTTCCAAGCAGGTTCCACACTGAGCACAGAGCCCATTTTCACGACCCTGAGATCACGATCTGAGTTGGAATCAAGAGTCGGACACTTTCGTGACTGTGCCACCCAGGCCCCCCTAGTCAGCATATTCTTAACCCACTGAGCCACCCAGGCGCCCCTAGTCAGCATATTCTTAATAAGCTGCTTATCTTGAGGAAAAAATAGTGATTTGCTGGCAATCCTTGGTGTTGCTTGGCTTGTCGATGTATTGCCTTATCTCTGCCTTCATTTTCACATGGCTTCTCCCTGTGTGTGTACATATGTCTACATTTTATAAAGATACTGGTCATGTTGGGTCAAGATCCACCCTAATGATTTTGTTTTAGTTTGATCACCTTTGCAAAAACCCTGTGTCCAAATAAGGTTACATTCTGGGGTACTATGGGTTGGGACTCCAACCTATCTCTGTGGGAGGACACAATACAATGCATAACATGGGTCATAGTATTAGCATTTGCATTTGAAAATACCATTAAAAAAAAAAGTCTCTCCCAGTCGTGTCCCAGGGCAGACTAGAGTTTGCGTCTTAAAATGTCAGTGACGTGATTTGGCCAGAGTGTTATCTATACTTTCCTTATAGTTTATTTTCATAGTCAAAACTTCTTTTAATGAAAGCATTTAACAAAGACAGAAACAAAACTACTTCTTTTTCCATTGCTTGATTTAAGAATAGTGAATAAAAGCTATGCTTTTTAATAAGCTACTCTATTCATGTATGTTCTCATTATGTTTACATTTTGGAGACATGTACTTTATTTTATTAGTAGCAAATTTATACTGAAGTACATTTATTATTTGATGCTTCATTTTGCTTTCATTAGTTTCTTTGCTAAATGATAAGTAGCATCAAAGTCATGCTATTCTGAGTTTGCATTCTGACACAGAGTGACACTGCATTATTGAACACTTTTACCCTTTCCTTTTAAAATTCATATTTCTACATCATCTGTGGAAATTGCATGCTTAAAGCTACTAACTGATGAGCAGGAGAAATGCGGGCTGTAAACGAAGGGGAAATACTGGAGTGTAAGGTACATGTGTAGAGCAGACTGGGCTTGTGATGGAATCTATTTAAAATAATATTTCAGACTTACTCAAGGCTTGCAATAAATACTCCAGTTGGATTATTTCATGTTATTGTGACAACAATTCCGTATAGCAAGAATGGTGTATTGGCCAGGATGGACTAGGTTGTACTGAGGGAAAAAGCCAGCCTGGCAGTTTATTTCTTGTACCTATAGTGTCTGTTGTTGGTCCAGGTTACTCTCCAAGGCAACCGTTCTCCAGGAGTCAGCTCAACAATCCAGTCTGCTTTGGTATTAAGGCATAACTTATCAACACATGCCTTGTTATCATTGCATTATGGGGAAGGGTGGGCTGACCGTCAAGTGCTGGTGATCAAGGTCTCCCCGTGGAAAGTGATACCCATCCTTTTTCTCATATTCTATTAACCAAAACAAGGCATGTGGTTATGCTTAATTTTAAGGGGCTTAAAATTCAGTCTTGCTGTGTGATTGGAACATAAGAGAAAGAGGTACTGATGAACAATAATATGCCTAATTGAGATGATAATGCTTCCCTTTGGCAGGCATGGAAACTAGGTTCAGAGAGGTTGAGTGACCTACCCAGGGACATAGAGCTGCCTAATAATGGAGCTGCTAATCAACCCTAGGTCTTTTTGACTTCAAAGACTTTTTGTGTCCTGCCTTCTATCACAACTGATTGAGCTACCTTGCAGATGATATGATTCAAATGGTAAATTGATTGCTCCCAGATCTCCTTATGGGGTCCTGTTGCTAAATGTTTGCAGGAGGTGGGGAAGAACTGATGATTGGTAAGGCTGCCATTGAGTCTAGGGTCTGGGAAAATATTCTAGACCCTTGTTTCTCTCGCCTGTCTCCTTTTATTGTTGTTCATATTCTTTTATACCTCAGGATAACCTCTGAAAAAGCATCTGAGTGTTCTAAATAAAAGAGAGAAACCAAGCAAGTAAAGGAAGGATTTTGCATTTATCTGCTTTGTTAGAGGTGAGGGGCAATGTATAGTCTTGTGACTATTAAATGAGTAGTAATGGCAAGTTAGGCTTGTATGGCAGGTTCTAGTCTATAAAACATGTTCGTCTATAATCTGAAGGTGCAAGCAAACCTACTTGTATTAGCTGGCAGTGGCATTGTATCAGTGAGGTGTGATTGTCAAGACAGGCAAGACAGTCCAAGACTGCACAGGTAAAAGGGCATTGACTGGCATGAGGGAGGGATCTAGAACACTGCAATCAGATCCGAGTTAACTCCTGGCCCATCACCTGAGCAGATGTCTTTGCCTCTTGAATTCTTCATCTATGAATCAGGAGCATAATGATGACTTCATAGAATCTGTGTAAAGAATAAATGAGGTAAGGCCAATGAAGCACTTAAAACAGTGCTGGGTAACTAAGTCCAAGCTGAGTAAATGCTGGCCACTTTTCTTATTATTATGGTGCTTTTTATTGGGAAGATTTTCCAAATAAGGTATGTGAAAATTGAGGTCTATGTGCCATGATAGATCATAACAGAAATACTAGCCTGGATTCTGGAATATTACAATCACTATCACTAGAGGTAGTGGAATGTATTTTTTTTTTTTTTTAATTTTTTATTTTTTATAAACATATATTTTTATCCCCAGGGGTACAGGTCTGTGAATCACCAGGTTTACACACTTCACAGCACTCACCAAATCACATACCCTCCCCAATGTCCATAATCCCACCCCCTTCTCCCAAACCCCCTCCCCCCGGCAACCCTCAGTTTGTTTTGTGAGATTAAGAGTCACTTATGGTTTGTCTCCCTCCCAATCCCATCTTGTTTTATTTATTCTTCTTCTACCCACTTAAGCCTCCATGTTGCATCACCACTTCCTCATATCAGGGAGATCATATGATAGTTGTCTTTCTCTGCTTGACTTATTTCGCTAAGCATGATACGCTCTAGTTCCATCCATGTTGTCGCAAATGGCAAGATTTCATTTCTTTTGATGGCTGCATAGTATTCCATTGTGTATATATACCACATCTTCTTGATCCATTCATCTGTTGATGGACATCTAGGTTCTTTCCATAGTTTGGCTATTGTGGACATTGCTGCTATAAACATTCGGGTGCATGTGTCCCTTTGGATCACTACATTTGTATCTTTAGGGTAAATACCCAATAGTGCAATTGCTGGGTCATAGGGCAGTTCTATTTTCAACATTTTGAGGAACCTCCATGCTGTTTTCCAGAGTGGCTGCACCAGCTTGCATTCCCACCAACAGTGTAGGAGGGTTCCCCTTTCTCCGCATCCTCGCCAGCATCTGTCATTTCCTGACTTGTTGATTTTAGCCATTCTGACTGGTGTGAGGTGATATCTCATTGTGGTTTTGATTTGTATTTCCCTGATGCCGAGTGATATGGAGCACTTTTTCATGTGTCTGTTCGCCATCTGGATGTCTTCTTTGCAGAAATGTCTGTTCATGTCTTCTGCCCATTTCTTGATTGGATTATTTGTTCTTTGGGTGTTGAGTTTGCTAAGTTCTTTATAGATTCTGGACACTAGTCCTTTATCTGATATGTCGTTTGCAAATATCTTCTCCCATTCTGTCAGTTGTCTTTTGATTTTGTTAACTGTTTCCTTTGCTGTGCAAAAGCTTTTGATCTTGATGAAATCCCAGTAGTTCATTTTTTCCCTTGCTTCCCTTGCCTTTTGTGTTGTTCCTAGGAAGATGTTGCTGCGGCAGAGGTCGAAGAGGTTGCTGCCCGTGTTCTCCTCAAGGATTTTGATGGATTCCTTTCGTACATTGAGGTCCTTCATCCATTTGGAGTCTATTTTCGTGTGTGGTGTAAGGAAATGGCCCAATTTCATTTTTCTGCATGTGGCTGTCCAATTTTCCCAGCACCATTTATTAAAAAGGCTGTCTTTTTTCCATTGGACATTCTTTCCTGCTTTGTCGAAGATTAGTTGACCATAGAGTTGAGGGTCTATTTCTGGGCTCTCTATTCTGTTCCATTGATCTATGTGTCTGTTTTTGTGCCAGTACCATGCTGTCTTGATGATGACAGCTTTGTAATAGAGCTTGAAGTCCGGAATTGTGATGCCACCAACGTTGGCTTTCTTTTTCAATATCCCTTTGGCTATTCGAGGTCTTTTCTGGTTCCATATAAATTTTAGAATTATTTGTTCCATTTCTTTGAAAAAGATGGATGGTACTTTGATAGGAATTGCATTAAATGTGTAGATTGCTTTAGGTAGCATAGACATTTTCACAATATTTATTCTTCCAATCCAGGAGCATGGAACATTTTTCCATTTCTTTGTGTCTTCCTCAATTTCTTTCATGAGTACTTTATAGTTTTCTGAGTATAGATTCTGTGTCTCTTTGGTTAGGTTTATTCCTAGGTATCTTATGGTTTTGGATGCAATTGTAAATGGGATTGACTCCTTAATATCTCTTTCTTCTGTCTTGCTGTTGGTGTAGAGAAATGCAACTGATTTCTGTGCATTGATTTTATATCCTGACACTTTACTGAATTCCTGTATAAGTTCTAGCAGTTTTGGAGTGGAGTCTTTTGGGTTTTCCACATATAGTATCATATCATCTGCGAAGAGTGATAATTTGACTTCTTCTTTGCCGATTTGGATGCCTTTAATTTCCTTTTGTTGTCTGATTGCTGAGGCTAGGACCTCTAGTACGATGTTGAATAGCAGTGGTGATAATGGACATCCCTGCCGTGTTCCTGACCTTAGCGGAAAAGCTTTCAGTTTTTCTCCATTGAGAATGATATTTGCGGTGGGTTTTTCATAGATGGCTTTGATGATATTGAGGTATGTGCCCTCTATCCCTACACTTTGAAGAGTTTTGATCAGGAAGGGATGCTGTACTTTGTCAAATGCTTTTTCAGCATCTATTGAGAGTATCATATGGTTCTTGTTCTTTCTTTTATTGATGTGTTGTATCACATTGACTGATTTGCGGATGTTGAACCAACCTTGCAGCCCTGGAATAAATCCCACTTGGTCGTGGTGAATAATCTTTTTAATGTACTGTTGAATCCTATTGGCTAGTATTTTGTTGAGTATTTTCGCATCTGTGTTCATCAAGGATATTGGTCTATAGCTCTCTTTTTTGATGGGATCCTTGTCTGGTTTTGGGATCAAGGTGATGCTGGCCTCATAAAATGAGTTTGGAAGTTTTCCTTCCATTTCTATTTTTTGGAACAGTTTCAGGAGAATAGGAATTAGTTCTTCTTTAAATGTTTGGTAGAATTCCCCCGGGAAGCCGTCTGGCCCTGGGCTTTTGTTTGTTTGGAGATTTTTAATGACTGTTTCAATCTCCTTACTGGTTATGGGTCTGTTCAGGCTTTCTATTTCTTCCTGGTTCAGTTGTGGTAGTTTATATGTTTCTAGGAATGCATCCATTTCTTCCAGATTGTCAAATTTATTGCCGTAGAGTTGCTCATAGTATGTTCTTATAATAGTTTGTATTTCTTTGGTGTTAGTTGTGATCTCTCCTCTTTCATTCATGATTTTATTTATTTGGGTCCTTTCTCTTTTCTTTTTGATAAGTCGGGCCAGGGGTTTATCAATTTTATTAATTCTTTCAAAGAACCAGCTCCTAGTTTCGTTGATTTGTTCTATTGTTTTTTTGGTTTCTATTTCATTGATTTCTGCTCTGATCTTTATGATTTCTCTTCTCCTGCTGGGCTTAGGGTTTCTTTCTTGTTCTTTCTCCAGCTCCTTTAGGTGTAGGGTTAGGTTGTGTACCTGAGACCTTTCTTGTTTCTTGAGAAAGGCTTGTACCGCTATATATTTTCCTCTCAGGACTGGAATGTATTTTGAGGCCAGTAACCAGGATGGAGAAATTACCCAACAGCCTTTCACATAGTTTGCAGAAGGAACTAGCAAAATCTCACCTGGAAAAGAGACATTTCAGCAGATACTTGAAACAGGGACCACTATTGTCCTTGGATCTTTGAAGCATTGTCTTACAGAATAGGTTTTACTCTTATTCCTTATGGAATTAAAAACAACAACAACAACAACAACAACAACAACAACAACAGTACAACTATGGAATTGACAAGGGGAAGAACATCAATTTATTTGGGGACAAAGCTATCAACCATGGAATAAGACTGTTTCCAGAGGTGGTGAGTTTACCATATATAGTGGTATAAGGAGGGTCATGGGGGATTCAAACCTCAGAAGAGTGATTAGATTAGAGAAACCTCAAATGATACTCAAAACTGAGTTCTGTGATTTTAATCCTGGATTCTGAAGGGGTTGAAGCCTGGTGATAGTGTTTTTACAAAGCTTCCCAGTTGATTCTGTTGTGTAGTCAAGTTTGAGAACCACTGTTCTAACTGAAAAGAAGTAGGTACTACCAACAGTAGTTCCAGCTACACACCTTAAAATTATAGGTAATCAATTCTGAACAGCAAGAGAGGGTCATTCTGTGCGAGAAACCAGTGAAGCAGGACAGACTTTGTTTAGATTTGGGTTGGTTTAGCCCCACATTTTGAGGAGTCTGTCCAAACTGATCATTTTGGATAATCATTTGGAAAAAGGGTTGGGGTCCATGGTCAAGGCTGAGTGTCTGTGGCAAAACATCCCATGGGGTGAAGCCAGGGACTGTAGATGCTCAGGATTCAACTATAGGGATCAGTCTATTTTTCACCCAAGGGAGCTTGCTATTTTTCATGTTTACTGGCTGGTGAGTGATTCATATGGTGCTGGGGGAAATGTGTTCAAATGAAAAGTGTTGCTTCTATGTAAAGTAACTTATTACTTCCAGGATATTCCAGCCTATTGATACCACGGTGCAGAACAATGCAAATTCGTGTGTGTGTGTGTGTGTGTGTGTGTGTGTGTGTGTGTTGGGGTGAGGAGAAGATGGGAGCACACATAGAAATGCATATTTCCAGGGCATAAAGCATGCCTTCACACTTCCCTCCTCTGACCTTTATACCAGAAGCATAAGAATGACCCATTGTCCGCTGGCCCTGGAACTTAGTTGTTCCTAATCTCTGGACACTCAGTGGCTGAGCTGGCCTCCCGCCTGGCCAGTTGGCAGCTGTCAGGGTAGCCCCATGTATCCCAAATTTATTCCCATGTGGCTTCTTCCTGCCCGATCCTTCATCCTCTGGCCTGGCATTTTCTCCATGACAGTCTGCCCCTGAACTGCCCTCGCTGCCGCTTTGGTAAAGGCTTGCAACGAAAGGGAGTAACAGCCACTGGCGGATGCAGTTTGTGCAAGCAGCATCAGCAATGGATGAGACCTCCCCCAGGCTGGAAGAAGACTGGAAAAAAGGCCTTCAGCGAGAAGCGAGCTGGCAGGTAAGTGATGTCCTCAGCTCCAGATGGACCCTGGTCTCTCTCTCTCCACTCTTTAGCCCAAGTGTAGGTAATTCACATTGGTCTTTTTGCAGAACTGCATTATCTGTAGGCACATCCATTTGGGAAAGGTCCTCATTAATTTCCATTTCTTTGTAAACCATGCAAATAAGACTCCAAATGAATTTACTCTATATTCTCAAGCAAGCTAATGGGGTTTTACAAATCTATAGATGTTGCTAAATTTATACTTTCTTAATAAAGGCCCTTGAATTAACAAGTTGCAGGTGTATATCAAAGGAAACATGCAGATTTGGTTTGTGTGAGTACAAGTTCATTGTAATATAAAAATTTAATACAACACCTGTCATCAGACTTACTTTATGGTGTTATAGTAGCTTGGAATAAGGGTCTTGGTTTTAACCTATTTTAATGAGGTGACCATCTTTTAATGCAACTTGCGTGCCTTTCTTATTTATGCTGAACTCATAATAGGTAGAAGCTCTGTGGTATGCAGAGAGTTCAAGCTAAAGGATTCATTTTGGTGTAGAGGCAGTTTTCATTAAAATATGCAAAGCAGTAATGTTTATATGTTACAATACCTATTTCAAATTAGCAAAATTATATGCTCCTGTCTCATAAGCTGCCAACTGAAATCCCTTCCTAAATCCTGTTGAATGGCTTTGATTACTCTTCTTCACATTACACATTACACACCTCTAATGCATACTTTTACGCATCCACTGCATTGCTATTTAATTAGACAACAATATTGAAGAGCGATGCCAGAGCTTTTTTTTTTTTTTTTTTTCCCTTTAAATGGCACTGCCTTATGGAAAAAGCACATTTCCATGCATGAAGCATTTCTTTTGGATGGTGTTGGATGAAGTGAAACTGTGATTTTCCGTTTTGTCTGTAGCAGAAAGTTTCACAGAAAAAAGTGGTGATTTGGGAATTAGTTGATTTTCAACATCAATTATAAAAAATAATTCTCTCTTTTTATAAAAAGAAGGAAACTTTTCATAAAATTTCTCCTCTGCAGGAGAAATTTTAGAGAAATGTGGCACTGATATTGACAGGTATGTTCTGTTCTAAGCAATGTGATGTTAAGTAAGGAGCTTCCGAAAAAAAACATCCTCCAGCCTGCCATGAAATTGGCGTCCTTCCACTTTGAGTGGGAGCATTATTTAGGAAGTAGGAAAGGATACAGAATGAATCTCTGCATGCTACTTTGAGAATGTCATGTGGTGGGTCTCCAGGGGGTCTAAACAAATATTCAGATATTTTATGGTAGGTAGTCGTGACTTTAGGATTTTTGTCTCTTGTTTATGTGTTTTCCTTTAGAAAGTTAGCATTTTTATATATAGTCTCTGCTGAGCTCAAGGGAGGATTAAAGGAGAAAGGATGTGAGCAGATGACTCAGAGATCTCTGTAGACAAAATATTTAAATTAGAAACATGGAAGCCAAATGTTTATGTAAAAAAGCACATGTCCTATAATGTCAGCATCCCATGAACCTTTAGCTTAGTAATTTCCCAAAGGCAAATAATGAACATGCTCTCTTTGCTACTTGCTTCCGAAGATGTGATCTTGTATAGCTGGTCAAACCCTGTCATTTGATAACAGAAACTTCTATAGTGGAAGTAGTGCTTATGAAAAGGAGGACATCATAATCTCTGGTTCGGTCTCCCTGACTCAGTAATTCATGGCAGTGGAGGGAAAAGATGTCGTCAAATGTGTCAGCTTCAGCTTCACCTGCCTCCCCGCTTTGAGGACTACCTCTGCCCCATGTTCCAGTCATCAGTATGGCCATGCCAGGTCCACATATGCACAAAGTCGGCCTACTTCTGCTGACAGTCAAGCTGTCTCCAAGGGAGGAAATGAAAGATGATGGCACCAGATGCAAGAGCTTTGCGACAATGACTTCCTTTAGCCATCCATGGTAGTGATGAAGCTGTTTTTAAAATAAGTTGTGAGTGATGTTGAAGATTTAGTTTAGCCAAATACTGCATTTCTTACTAAAAATGATCCAGTACTTTCCTATCTACCTACTATACCTACTATTTACCAGTTGCAGTGCAAGAGGTGTGTGTGTGTGTGTGTGTGTGTGTGTGTGTGTGTGTGTGTGTTTACATCTTTGTAAGACGCCTAGAGGTTTAGAAGATTGCCTCCATTTTAGGGATGAAGAAATGAAGACTCAAGGAGGTTATATAACCTGTCAAAAGCCGTCCAGTGCTCAAGTTCAGGCCTGTTTGACTCCAGTGCCAATTCCACTTTTGTTGCTGTGTGATCTGAATTGAATTTTATCTCATTTTTTATCTCACGAATAATAGTTTATGAGCAGCTGTGATGTGGGCAGGCAGGAAGCAAAAGGAAGAAAGGGAGAAAGCATGACAAATTTCTAATAGAATAATCAATCTCTGAATCATTAAGACTTTAATAAAATGTTTTTAATCGTTTATTTTTTTAACCCTTATTCTATACCAGGCATGAAGTTACATTTCTAATTCTTACTAGTACTCTGATAGAAAGATATTATTTGATCCTATTGCACAGGTGGGGAGACTGAGACTTAGTAGTGTTAGGGAACATGCCCAGGGTCACATAGCTGCTAAGATGCTGAAAAGAGATGTGGACCCACTGAGACTGGCCCTGAGGCCACTGCTCTTACACAAGGCCACCTCTTAGAGTATATTTTCAAATTATATATATATATATTTTTTATTTTGATCCTATGTATTTTAACTGTCTCATCTCACAATGATGTGATGGGACTTGGTATTTGAGAAGTCCCCCTGATAGTTCTTTATTTTTGTTTTTGTTTTTGTGTTTGTGTTTTAAATTAAGAGTTGAACAAAAATGGCTTGCTCACTCACTTCTTCAGAATATATTTTAATTGGATGCTGTTTGCCTTAAATGAACCAGCTTACCCATGGAGTTGGAAATGAAGTAGATGCAATTTCTAGAATCAACTGTAAATCTGAAAATCCATTTAAGCATATAACCCATACTGGAAAACCAACAGCGGCTATGTCAGAGTTAATGCTCCTGCCTCTCATGGCCCAGCTATGGAAGAACCTCTGGAACAGAGGTGGCAGTGGCTTTTACCACCAGGTAACAATCTGACCACTGGCAAACTACTTAAGGCAGCGACTTTGCTTCTTTGCTTGTCAAACGAGGGGGTTATGCTTGAGTGAGGTCTTGAAAGAAAGGTGGGGGAGGGGGAGCATGGTGCTACTTTCTTGTTCTGGCAATTGACAGTTGAAAGACCTTATGGAGGAGCAAAGGACTTGTTTCTGGATAATATTATATCTTGGGGTTGTTTCCTTTAAAATAACCGATGTAATTGCGGTGTGGCCATTTTGAGCTTGTCTGTCCATACTGCCTGTCTGTGCCTGTCTCCCCCACAAGAAGATAAATTTCTCAGGGCAGAGATGCATCTTGTTTGCTTCTGTGTCTCTGCACTTAGCACTGAGCCTGGCACAAACTCAACCCTGATTAATCTTGCCGAACTGTGAGAATTGCAAATGTGAGTTGGAAGAAAGCTAAGACATGATCTGGCCCTGATACTGCACTTGAAGAACCAAGGCCCAGGGAGGCTGAGTGACTGCCCCAAGTTCCACAGTTGGTTAGTGAGGGGAAGGGATTACTGCTCTGAGCTTTGACTTTCTTTTCTCTGGACCACTTCTCTATGAACTTCCTATGCCTCAACTTTCTCATCTGCAAAATTGGAGCTAGACCATACTATCTGTGTCTGTTTAGGTATCTTTATTTATCATAGTACCCCTATCTGGACAGGTGTTACAGCATAAGCATCAAGAATATGGGGTCTAGGGCTAGTCTGCTGGGTTCTAAACTTGGGGTCATCATTTTCTAAGTATGTAAACTCTCTGTACTTCAGTTTCATCCTCTATTCAACTGTAAAATGGAGGTAATTATCCTAGCTACCATATAGGATTGTTGTGAGGAGTAAACGTGTTAATTTATGGAAAGTGCTTAGAAGAGCACTTCAGTAAGTACTGTAAAGTGACCCATTGCACACACTGTATGTGTCAGCTCCTGTCTACCTACTGTCTATGTAATGCTTTCAGTTACTCAATATTTCTTTGAATACCTACTATGTGCCAAGCATATCCACAGTTAAGTGGATGAGAAAGTAGCTAGAGGCAATGCCCTTAAATTTGAGGTCATGGTGGGATAAGTGCAGCAGGTCACTATAATTACAGAAGCACAATAAAATGCTTTGTATCATGGAAACACTGAAGAATAAGCTCATAGAGGAGGTAAATCTAGAGTCAATTAAAGAAAGAGAAGGCTTTAAGCTAGACAAAGAACTGGGAAGAGAATTCAGGGCTAGAGAGAACAGATCAGAGACAGGAAAGGGAGAGACTCTAAGGTATGTGTTAAGCAGCCAGTTGTTCTGGGTTCTAGTGTTTCAGTGTGAGTCAGGAGTGGTGGAAGATAAGTCTGAAGAGGGAGAGAATAGAGAGGTCCTGTGTGGTTAGACCAACTAGCTTCAAATGGCCGTGGGGAACCATGGATAGGTTTTAAGCAAAGGTATGACATAAGGATTAATTTTTTAAATTTTTTTTAAAGAAAGATCATTTCTGATTTCTGTGGAAGATTAATTGAGGTATGGTAAGAGTAGAGACCAAAACCCAGTGAAGAAGGTACTTCACTATTTTAAGTAAGGACTGGCTGGATCATGGAAACAAGATGCAGATGGAAGGGAAATTCAGAAATATATAGAAGATATCAACCTCAGGATTTGATGATTGACTGATGCATGGTGTGAGGATATGGGAAGAGTCAAATGGCCCTCAGGTTTTTCTTTAAGGTGTCTAAGGTGGATATGGGTGGCATTATCTGAAAAGAGATTACCAGACAGAAATGGTCTCTGGGCTCATGGTAGGGTGGATAATAACTAACAAAATGATGGAGAAGAGTTATAATAAATATAAGTAACATTGTATTTTATACTAGGAGGATAAACAAAACCCAGTGAGGGCTCAGAAATCTCACAGAAGATAATAATATCAGGAATGTATTGATCAAGGGCTTACTTTGTGTGAAGAGCTGTTTAAGAATTCTCCTTATATTAACTCATAGAATCCTTATCATTGTGGAATTGGGGAGATATGAGTAGTATCTTCATTTTATAGATGAGGGAGTTTCAGAGAGGTTAGGAGCACTTAATAAGTACATGGGGCCTGGGCCAAAGCAGACTGGATCCAGTGCTTTGTAAGGACATAATCTTTTGTAAGCACCAAAGGATTATGTCTATCCACATGGTGCAAGAGGGCAGGGATGATCTCACAGGGTAGATGGCTTTTGAGCCAGGATTTTAAGGAGGAGCATAATTTTTTTTTAAAGATTTTACTTATTTATTTGACAGAGAGAGATCACAAGTAGGCATAGAGGCAGGCAGAGAGAGAGAGAGGAGGAAGCAGGCTCCCTGCTGAGCAGAGAGCCTGATGTGGGACTCGATCCCAGGACTCTGAGATCATGACCTGAGCCGAAGGCAGCGCTTAACCCACTGAGCCACCCAGGCGCCCGGAGGAGCACAATTTTTAAAAAATTTACTTAAATTTACTTTAGTTAACTTATACTGAGTTATTAGTTTCGGGGGTAGAATTAAGTTGTATATAACACCCAGTGCTCATTATATCAAGCATCTACCTTAATGCCCACCACCCAATCATCCCATCCTCCCACTCACCTTCCCTCCAGCAACCCTCCATTTGTTTCCTATAGTTAAGAGTCTCTTATGGTTTGCCTCCCTCTCTGTTTGCATCTTACTTTATTTTTCCTTCCCTTCCCCTATGTTAATCTACTTTGTTTCTTAAATCCCACAGGAGTGAAATCATATATTTGTCTTCTTCTGATTGACTTATTTCGCTTAACATAATACTGTCTAGTTCCATCCATGTCATTGAAAATGGTGAGGTTTCATTCTTTTTGTTGGCTAAGTCATATTCCTTTAGAGATATATACCATATCTTTATCCATTCATCTGTTGATGGACATCTGCACTCTTTCCATATTTTAGCTATTGTGGACACTGTATAAACATTGGGGGGCTGGTGCCACTTCGATTACTATGTTTGTATCCTTTGGATATATACCTAATAGTGTGCTTTCTGGGTTGTAGGGTAGTTCTATTTTTAACTTTGTGAGGAAAATTCATACTGTTTTCCAGAGCTGTTGCACCAGTTTGCATTCCTACCAACAATGAAAGAGGGTTTCCCTTTATCTACGTTCTCGCCAACATCTGTTGATTCCCATGTTTCATTCTATCTGGTGTGAGGTGATATCTCATTGTGGTTTTGATTTGTGTTTCCCTGATGCCAAATGATGTTGAACATTTTTTCATGTATCTGTTGGCCATTTGTATGTTCTCTTTGGAAAAATGTTTGTTGATGTCTTCTGCCCATTTCTTGGCTGGATTTTTTTTTTTTTGGTGGGTGGGGGGTGTTGAGCTTGATAAGTTCTTTATAGATTTTGGACACTAGCCCTTTATTTGATAAGTCATTTGCAAATATCTTCTCCCATCCCACAGGTTGCTTTTTAGTTTTGTTAGCTGTTTCCTTTGTTGTATAAAAGCTTTTTATTCTGATGAAGTCCCAATAACTAATTTTTGTTTTTGTTTCCCTTGCCTCTGGAGACATGTCTAACAGGAAATTGCTGTTTATCAGGTCAAAGAGTTTGCTGCCAGAATTCTCCTCTAAAATTTTGGTGGATTCCTGACTCATATGTAGGTCTTTCATCCATTTTGAGTTTATTTTTGTGTCTGGTGTAAGAAAGTGGTCCCGTTTCATTCTTCTCCGTGTGACTGTCCTATTTTTTCAACACCATTTGTTAAAGAGACTATCTTCCCCTCCCTCTGGAGTATATTATTCCTCCTTTGATGAAGATTAGTTGACCATAAAGTTGAGGGTCTGTTTCTAAGTCTCTGTTCTCTTCCATTGATCTATGTTTCTGTCTTTGTGCCAATACCATACTGTCTTAATGATTACAGCTTTGTAATATAGCTTGAAGTCTGAGGAGGAACATAATTTTTGAGCAATAAAATCCTGAGTTATGATCAGAATCCTGGCTCTCCTAAATCACTGATGGTGGATATGCCCTACATGAGGCAGACAGAACAGTCTCTTATACTTGTCTCTCTCTGAGTTCAGCAGTTCTCCTAAGGTTGTTAGACAAGCTGAGTTCCTCAAGGTGGGACAGGCCAACTACATTGCTCCGAAAAAGGTTGCACACAGTGAAAGAGGCTTCTAATAAGTCTTTCCCAGTGCTCAGCAGGTCTGTGCCTAATAGGCTATGATGTATGGGAAATGGTAGGCCTGGAAGCTGGAAGTCTAAGGAAGGTCTACTGGTGCTAGATGTGTGGCCTCAGACAACTCCCTCATCTTTCTGAGCTCTTTTCTTCTTTGTAAGATGGGGAGCAAAATATCTACCTCCCATGTAAAAATTCAGTGAAACACTGTGTGTTTGAAAGAAGTTCATCTGCTGTAAAACATCACCTAAGTGTAAGATTTTATCTCTATTAACTGAAAATAAAGCAGAATTGTGTTATTGAAATAATGTCAAATACAGAAATAATTTTGTGTACTCTCTCCCTCTTCCAATTCCCTTCCAATTCCATTACTATTTGTGTTTTGGTTTCTATGTAGGAAAGAAAAATAAGTAGGTTTGATGGTGTTTTCTGTTCTCAGGAAAAGATTCATTTTTTTAATGTTTGAAGCACCTTACATTGGGATCAGTAGAATAGTAACTCACATTTTGAGTCTACTTCTTGTTTAGAGAAGTCTGTTTCAAGATACCAAAGTAATCTATCAGATGATTAAATGGTGATGTTGTGTCAAAGTCGGCACCTGAGGATGTGGACTGACCAATTTTGACTTTATGTCAAAGGTGTGATGGACTTAGCAAGAAACCTTTGAATGTAGAACATGGAAGAGTTTAGGTTAATTAGAAAACAAGTTCCTTTTCTTCTTCATTGTTACATTTCTGACATAATGGTATGTTTAAGAAGACCCCTTTCCTTGCTGGTTCCAGTTTTTTGTTGTTGCCTTTTAAATTATGTGGGTCTCAATCATTCATTCATTCATTCATTTTGGTCCAGGAAAGTAAAGTGTTTGATGTAGTTCTTAGATTCAAGAAGAGAACTGGGGGTAGCCTGTCATTGTGTCTTTACCCTACATGCTATGCTCTTCACTCTGAGCAGAAGCAAGTCCAAAGACAAAGATAGATAACCTTATAGAGCTTCTCTCCATAGCTTATTCTTAGGTCTAACAAACAATTCTTAGGTTAAGGAAATTCTTCCTTGTGGTGGATTTAAATGGCACCCTTTGCAGCTTAGGACCAGTTCTGCTTCTTCATCCTCCCTGGAGGTGGAGAAAAACAGCTCAGTCACTGTCCTCAGGAATCAGCCTTCCTGGCCTTGAATATAATTATGAAAGCAGCCCTCAGCTTATGCTTCTCAAGGCTAAGCAACCTAAATCCTTAGGTATAATTCTTAATTTCCATCTTCTTGAGTTTCTCTGAACCTTCTCCAAGTCTGCTCATTACCCTTAACTTCTATAGCCTAGAAATTTTCAAGAGAATCCAGCTAGGAGTAACCAGTAGTGATCATCTGCTCATTCATTTAGTGAGCTAAAACACATTTATTGAGCTCCACATTTTAAATACTAGACCTCTGGGCAAAGTGCTGAGGGTACAGAGATAAGTAAAAACAGCATAATATAGCACTTAAGAGATAGGTTCATATCATGGATCACTGCTTACCAGCTGTATGACCTTGGGCATGTTGTTTAAACTCTATGTCTCAGTTCCCTCATGGGCAAGATGAGATAATGGTGGTATCTATCTCATAAGGTTGTTGTGAGGATTAAATAGATAAATACATGCAATATACTTGGAATAGTGGTTGACACATAGTTATGGCCATGTAACTGTTGGTTATACAAAATAAAAATTAAATAAGATGCAGACCCTGCCCTCTAGCTATACCCATTCTAGTTAAAAGGATAAACTAATAAATAAGCATCTAATTGCAATTTGGTATATTCAGTACTTTAGCAACATGTGGAATGGACGTTCAGAGGACCAAGAGGAATTATGTCTCAGGGCATCAGGAATGGCTTCATGGTTCAAGGAAGGTAAACTGTTTGATATACTTCTTAAATTCACATATCATTGACTTATAGGCTGAGAGAGACCTTGGGATGACATCTCATTGTTCATTTTCACCTTGCAAATCACTGAGTTGGATCTTAGGGGAAGAGTAAGGGATTTCTAGGTGGTGAAGAGGATGAAAAGGCATTCTAGTCAGACAGAGCCTTGTGAACAAAGAACTGAGAGGGTAAATGTTGACACATGTTTGAAAAACAATGAGTAGCTAGTTGTGTCATGGGCATGGTGGGAAATGAGGCTGGGAAGAGGGTCTTCCATATGGGTGACATTAGATTGTGAATGGGGTTGGAGGCCTTTTATCCTTATCCTTAACCTAACCCATGCTCAGGAAGCTGTATTTAAAAAAAAAAAAAAAGCTATAGATCAGTCAGGGAGGCTGACAAAACACTTCATGCTTCTCTTCTAGTAGTTTTCTTACTCTGTCTTGGATCAGAGTTATGTGTCAATCCCTGGAGGCCAGAATCTAAATCTTACTCATTTTCTTTTTTCTCTCAGGGCCTAGCATAGTACCAGGCATGGAGCAGGTTTAAGTCACGTGTGTTGAAATGAAGTTTGCTGTGTATAACCAGTGCCCTCATCTGCCTGGTCTAGGACAGCCAATTGTGTTTTTGCATGAATGAACAAATGCAAATAAATGAATCCAGGGATTTTACAGTTTTCAAATTTGACTCAATTTCAAGCACCTCTTGGGAAAAGAATTGTTTGTGTAAAAACCCCAAAACCAATACGAGAAACAAATCCTCCCTGTAATGTCTTTGCCTTTTACATTCAGCTTCTTGTACTCCTGTATGTCATGTTCCTGGGCTGATTATTCTGATTGGGGCCTGGTGAATCTGTGGTGAATTTAAGATTTATATTTTTCCCTCTTGAACTCCTTCTTCAGCAGCGACTTACACAGGTCACAGTGTTCACTGATCATGGATAAAGAACCTTGAGAATGCGGAGGGCAGATTTTAAAAGAAGGTTGGGGGGAAAAGGCAGGTCTTGAGCATCAGAAGAGACAAATATGTTTTACATCAAGTTTCCCTGTTGAAAAAAAATGTCAAAAGAAGTGAGAAATACTCAAGTTGTAGCAGCTGGTTGAATGCAGTGATTCTCTCACTTAGGGCGCAAAAACCGCAATTTTCTATCTAATTCACTACTCAATCATTCCATGGCCCCTGTCTCAAGCTCAATTTAAGCTCAGTCCCCAATACACATAGCCCCTGTACAGTGTATAAAGAAATGACTAGCTGAAGGAACTGAGGGGAAGAAGGAGCCATGTGGCGACCCAGGGCTTGAGTTACCAAGTGGTCCTGGGATCACATGGCATCTCTCTCCAAGGGCTCTCAGAAAGTCCATGTAAAATAGGTCATTTCTCCTTTAGCCTTTAAATTTGATTATCACTGAGTGATAGGATAATATGATCAGACATAGCCTGATGGTTCTGTTCAAGTGCTCATCACATGTATTGGGGAAACAGACAAATTTACTGGAGACTCAGGGGTAGTGCCTGGATTGAAAGTTTGATGCCTCAAGGGCTTTGAATTGAAATGGAAACAGGCTGGCTCTGCAGAACTCTGTTACTGTTGATGACTATTTGTCTTTTTCAGAGGAGTTAGGGTGAGCAATAAATATGACTGCTCTTTAGGGAGAGCGTCCTAGAAACGGTTAGATCTTTCCTTACACATGTCAATTGTATTTCAGTTTTCAAAGGCACTTTTCCATTTATACTCCTTTTTCAATCTCCCTAGAAGCCCTATGAAGGAAATGGCAGCAAGATTATTATTACCAACTGTCAAATGAATAAACTGAGGGCTGATAGGTTAAGAGCTTTGCCAAACAGGACCAAGACTAGAACCTGAGTATGAAGTGCAATCCTGTGCTTATGCATGCGGATCAAGCTGCCTCTCTGGTCACTGGTGAAGGGTGTGCTTTCCTGAAGCTTGTAAAAAATTGCATTCTTAAATTAATACCTAATTAGACCCAATCAATTGTCCCTCTCCTAAAAAAGTGTGACATTTAAGATGAAAAACTTTTATGTAACTGTTTCTGAGGAAGAGCTTCACTCTCTAGCACCAACAATGAAATTGTCTGGTGAAAAAGCAAGATGTTCATGTTTCTCCATGCTGATCATAATGCTTCCGGCATGGGCTTCGTGCAGTGGTGGGAGTCCAGCAGGGCTATTACACAGTCAGTAATCCAGGGTATGCTGCAGAAATACATAATTTTGCGTAACACTCTAAGAGACTTTATTTTCAGCATTGCTGAATTTCTTTTTTTTTCACACTGGAAAAGGAGGCACACTATCTCCTGCAACTCAGCTTCTTGCCAAGATGTGACTTAAATAGCATGAATCACCTCCACCCCACCTTTTGGTTGAAGTGATGTTTCAGTGAATCAAAGGCCTGAATTAATGAGACCAAAATATTTTCTTGATAAATTTTTGGAAATTGAAATGAGAAAGAGGTCACAGGACCCAGCTTTGTTATTTCTGCGGGAATAATAATAACGTCTTAGATGCCTCAGTCTTTGAAATATGTTGTTTTCCTTAATAATTGATCTTGATGTTCACACTTGGCTTGAGGACCTATGGAGAAGCATCCTATGCTCTAGTTTTCTTGCATCATTAATGTACTCTTCATGTGTGTGTTTCATTTGCCTAGGGTCAGGGTACTCTTTCTCTCCCATCTCCTTTCTCAACCAAAAACACAATACATTTTTTTTTAAATGCTTATCAACTCACACTTACTTAACATTCTAGAATGTAATATTAGTTATTTATAAGCTTGAGCTCTAAAGTCAAACCAATGTGAGGTTGAATCCTGCTTTGCTGTTGACTACTTGGATAACCTTGGATATATTTCTGCTGTAGAGCCTCCATTTCATCACCTTTTAAATGGAGTTACAATAGTAACTTTTTTTCTAATTATGAAAGTTAAAGGAAATAAGCTACCCAAATCCCTTGGCCAAGCAATTACCATATCAAAAGCACTGAGTAAAACTTAGCAATTATTACTCTTATTATAAAGATATTTCTGTTTAGACCAGAATCATGATAATTCTGTTCGTGATCCCATTCGTGCCAACCTAATAAGAATTAAAATATAGAAAGATATGATCAAAAGTTATCATATTATCAGTTAAAATTATTGTTTATATAGTAAAGCAAAGATATTTAGAAAAATTAAAAAAAACTATTAGAAAAAAATGAGAATTAAGTTAGTTGATTCCATATTAAATAAATATACAAAAATTAACAACTTTATGGCACAATGGTGATAACCAGTTAGAAAATACAAAGGTAAAAATCATTCAGTATATTATTAAAATATAAGCAGTCTAAGAATAAACTTACTGAGTGATAATGCACATTCTGTATGGAGAAAACAATAAAACCAACAGAAGACATAAAAGAAAGCTTGAATGTATGAAAAAAAGTATCATGTTCCTAGAAAGGAGCAATCAATACTATCAACACTTTCATTCTTTTCAAATGAACGTACATATTCAATGTAATTTTAGTCAAAATAATATTGTTGCTATTGTTTTCTGGAAACTTGACCAAATGTTCTAAAGTTTATTTTGAACAATAAATAGAATGAAAGAGTTAAAAACTATTTAGGAAGACAAGTAGTAAAGCAGGCTTTTCTCAACAAGATATTGTAATGTACTATACAGTTATGGTAATTAAAACAGGATGTTCTGGAGGAAGAATCAACAGACAAATGGGGTTAAAATAAACCAGAAACAGACTCTAGTAAAAATAAGAGTTTAGGATGAGGATGTGGTCAAAGTTACACTACCTAATAGTTGAGGACCTCACAATTATGCAGTAAATGATATTGAGTCACCTGATAGAGAGAAAAATTTACAAATTAAATTCTACAGAGAAAGAGTAAAGTAAAAAAATTCCCAAACATATAAATGAAAGAAAAAAATGTAAAAAAATATTTACCTAATCTTGGAATGAGAAGGTTTTCTAAGCATAAAGGAAAAAGTGATAATTTTGATTATGTAAAAATTTAAAAATTCTCTGTCAGAGGTGTAATTAACAAACAAAAACTTAACAAATAATAAAGTAAAAAAAAAATCTGGCCTAAAAATCTTGATTTCTTAACAAATTGAAAGTTCACACAAATAAGAAATAACTTAATATTCCACTAGAAAAAAATGAATTTGGTCCATAAGCAATTAATGGGGACACATGTTATCATGGAAAAAACTATAGTTTTTCAGCATAGAAATCCAAATCAAACAATAATGAAACACAAGGGGTAAAGATTTTGAGAAATAGTCATGTTGGTGATGATGTTGGTGATGATGTGATGAATCCTATGCAGCTATTGCCTCTGTCTTTTTAGGAGAGGGTCTAAATTATTACTGACTTTCTGAAAATTAAATAGATAACATGTATTAATAGCTTAAAAGTTTTAAAACTTGATTTAATATGATTTTAGAATTAGGTCTTAAGAATTATCAGAGACAAATATAAAACTTTGTAGGGGCACCTGGGTGGCTCCGTCAGTCAAGTGGCTGCCTTTTGGCTCAGGTATGATCCCAGAGCCCTGGGATCTAGCACCACATAAGTCTTCTTGCTCAGTGGGGAGCCTGCTTCTCCCTGTCCCTCTGCCTGCTGTTGCCCTTGCATGTGCTCTCTCTCTCATGATCTCTCTTTCTCTGTATAATAAAAATAAAATCTAAAAAAAAAACAAAAAACTTCTTTTAAAAAGATTTTTAATTTGATGTTGTTTGTAAAAATGTTTGACTCATCATAAATTTCCAATTATAGGCTAATGGTTAGATGTACTATGATACAGCCATCAAAAATGGTGTTTTCAATATTTAATGTAGGAGAGAATACTTTTGATATAATATTAAGTGAAAATAATGGAAACTGTGCTTTAGATTAACTAGGGAACCTGAAAACCAACAAAAGACAGGTAAGACATCAAAAAAGTTTTAAAAAGTTTAAAACCCATAGGGCAAAAAGAATGATAGAGGAGATAACATTGGTGAAGAAATGTCAACTACACTGTGAAAACTCAAAAGAGAATAAACAAATGGTAACTGACTTGGCACAGCATTAAAATAATAGTGCAGCTTGTAAGGGAAGGAATCAACAAAAATCAGATTGTTTTGCACTGCCAGATTCAGGAAATGCTTAGGAACTGGATGTGGCAGGTATCTCAGAAGGTGAGGGTGTGGAATGGAATAGAGAGTAGGTGAGCAAGTGGAAAGTATACAGAAAAAAGGCAGAGAGACCAGGTCCCTTCTCCCAAAAGACCAATGCAGAAACAGTTCACACTTAACAGAGTTGAGCCAGGAAAGATCTGGATTTCAAATACCATGGAGGAACTGGTAATATATAATGATGAAAATAAGGAGATTTTAAGTGAAAGTTTGCATGCTGAGCAGTGAGACCCCAGTTCTCTCATCGTCTCCAAAGTGTTGGCAACTTACCACATTGTCAGAGAGGAGAACAAAGGAATCCTCTCTGGGGAATGAAAAAAAATCCAGGGGTCAGCCCAATAGAAAAGGCCTCCTAAGAAAAGTTCAGCTCTTCTCTATGTCACACTGGCATGGCAATAAAGCCCACCACTTATAACTCTTCCTATAGTCCTGGAACTTCTAGTCAGCCTTGGATGGTTTGCTCTTAAATGGAGCAGATGACCAAATATTATTGGAAGACCTCTAATATGAAAGAAAGAGACTGAAACAAAACAAAACAAAAAATGCTAGGAATAAATTAAAACAATGCAGAACAGAAAAAAAAGCACATTAAAAAAAACTCTAATTTATTTTGGGAAGTAATACAATACATTGCACTCATGATACAACAGTGGACAACTGTGGGAAGAAACATTCAGAAAATCAGAATGGGCTCTTGGAAATTAAAAATACAAAAGCTGAAATTAAACTGAAGGGTTGGAAAATACACTTGAGAAAAATTCCTGAGGAATTAGTTAAAAAAGACAGAAAATAGGAAAGAAATAAAAAAAAAAAAACAAGAAAATTTGAGCAACCTAGGAAGCCCAACATCCAAATAATAAGACTTTCCAAAAGAAATGCCAGATAAATTGAAAGACATAAATGTACAGATAGAAGGGTCTACTCCCTTAATTCCAGAATAATGAGTGAAACACACACAAACATAGATACACACACATACACTTGGACACATCACTGAAATATTTCAGAGCATTTGTAATAAACTTATTGAAGAAGGATGTAAGCAAAGGATTGAAAATCAAATTAGGGAATACCACTTGTACCTAGAAGAGATTATTATATTCAAATGTTAACAGATTCTCAACCTAGAAGTCAGTCTTCTGCTGCCTCTCACTGACATAGGAATAAAAATAGTAGGCCTCTCATAGGATCAACTAGGATGATGGATGTACAGTTGATAAAGTTTTGGAGCAGAGTAACATATATTCAGATTATGAAGTCTTTACAAATTCTCAGAAAATCACTAAAGAATGTGCTCCAGAAAAATAAGAGAGTAAACAAAGAAAGAAGATATGGGTTCCAGGAAATATGACGTCCAAACCCAATGAGAGGCAACACATATTCCCGACATGATGGAGAAAGAGAGCTCTAGGATGTCAGCTATGATGCATGCCTGAAGAAAAGCAAGCCCAAATCACAGCACAAACATTAAGCACTCCCAGAGGGATGTTTCTTGGGAAAAATGGAGGTGCACAGATGTCTGATGTGAACATATTGGAGGTATTTTTCAGCTTTATTGAACATATTGAGAGGTATTTTTCAGCTCTGACATGGAGTTTGTCATTGAATAAAAAATAAAGTAAATAAAAGATTAAGACATTTTTTTGAGTTCCAGGGAAAACAAAAAAAGTATGTATGAAAGAAAATTTAAAATAATTATGAGACACTATATAGGTCTTCCATGAACAAAACTTAAATAATTATAGTATCAGAAACATTATTTAATGAAAACTTTGAAATAGCTCTATTTGGAAGAATGAAGGGAGGGGACATGCATGTGAGAAAGTAGGAGTGGTGTAAGACCTCATCCTCCCCTTCCATATCTGTAAGTCAGTAGATAAGATCTGATGCAACAATGTGGTTAGATGGAGTATTTTAATTTTCAAGAAAGGAAATGAATCCGGTGTTCGATAATATGTTCAAGGTTACACAACAAGCTCCTGGTAGAGCCACAACTAGAATCTAGTTGCCTGATCTGCCAGGGATGGTGCTGAACTATGGCAGAAAGATCTGTCAGAAAAATATCTTCTGCCTTTTCTTAACTTTTCTTATACCTCCAAGTTAGAAGACTCAATAGAAGTTTCTCTCCAAAATTTCATATTGAATTAAAATAGGTAACCAGTGATTTTTATTATGTGTTCCATTTGAGTTTCATTCTAAGAGGCAGAAATTGTGCTGTTGAGGGAACTATTTTGTAAGAAGAGGAAGAATTTATATATAAATAGTGATTCAAATTGGCGGGCTTTGTTGTTACTCTGGGTCTGCGTTTGAGGACTGATTCATCCACTGATATGTTGTCTGATCTTGGGTGAACTGCTTCACCTGTCCAAGCTTTGGTCTTCTTATCAGCTAAATGGGAATAAAATAGTAGGCATCTCATAGGATTAAATCCAATGATGAATTTGAAGGGATGTACATACTGCTTTGTTCATGGAAGAGCTTAAGACCTATTATTGGTTGTGGCAGCAGTGGAAGCATGTTTTGGGGTAGAGATCAGGGGGAGCAGTTGAAACCCATAACCCACAATAAATATTGTACCTTCTAAACATATTTTTAATGTTAACATTACATTACATGGCTGTTGGAACCTATGACATAAAAATGTGAGAGGGACATGGAGATATGTAGGGAAACTAGTCAAGATGGTGTGGTGCCAGTTTTAGATCTAATACATTACTTCGCAAGCACTAGTGTGGGTTAAAACTGGCCCTGCCTCTGACAGGGGTATTTAACAACTGAAGAGTTCAGAACTAGTAGTTCTACTAGTAGTAGCAGTGATATATTACAAGGTTTGTTATCTTTCCAGTTATCCAGAGTGTTTTATACGACATTTCAGAATACAAAAGTAGGTTCAAGAATTGTTGTAAAATTCCATGGGTGACAGCTCCGAGAAAGTTGTTAAGCAAAAGTGAGATGCTTGGCCTTAACCCCTGCCTTTAGAGGTGGCCCTGATGGAGGCACCTGTTAAACACACCCTTTTTACAAGAAAGCAGAATGGACCACTATGTTGCTTGGTCTGCAGTGTGAAGCCCATTTGGCAATTTTCTTGATTTTAAGAAACACAACAGTTGCAGTACAGGGTATTTTCAAAACATAATGTATTTATTGCTTGATGACAAGCTCTGTTCTCTGATATATGAGGTAGAGATGGGCTCCTGTAAACCTAAAAGTTTCTGCAGACTGGGGAGTGTTTGTTTTCCCCTCAATGGAAATGCTGCATTTCTCTCTCAATGGGGACTTGCTACTTGAGCTTCTGGGACTTGAAAGGAAGAGAGGGGATGCCTAGGTATCTTTGGAACAAAAAGCTGACATCTGTGATGGGTACCTGGGGGGTCTTCCTTCCTTCTGCTTTCAGGGGAAACACTCTTGGCCGTTTAGGGAATGTGGGAGCTTCCCATTCATAGTACTGTGTTCGTGCTTCTGGCTCACATATTTGGACAACTATTAGGGCACTGGACAAATATTTTCAGTGAGTGGGAATTACCCCAGAGAGAATACTTCATCCAAATTCCAGAGAATTCTGTGAAGGAATGAAACCTGATCTCACAGGAGGAAGATTCAAGGATGTAAGGAAGGAAAAGGGTCATGTGGAAGACAGGGTGTCCGTGGAGAAAGGTAGTAAAGAGAAGAAAACTCTAGGGAGAAGGCAGCTTAGCTAATATGCTGCCCATATGACAGCTTACGTTCCCATTCTCACCACCAACCTGCAGCTATAAATCTGTAATTATTGCCATTCGCAGATGAGAAAATGGAAAGATGGAGAGGTGGGTTCTTTATAGGGAGTCTAAGCTCCCACAGGTAGCAGCAGGCAGTGTCTTCTCAGGGCTCTCTGGCCCCAAAGGCTATTGAATTCCTTACTCCATGGGAGAAGAAAGTAAATTCCTTTCTCTTCCAGATATCTCCCAATTCCTAGAAATCCTCTGTACTAGCATCCTCCTAACCAGTGTTTGTTGGGCCAATCCCTTGTCCTTTCCGATAAGGATCTGCTTCTATGGAAGCCTCCCTCTAGGCAAGAAGGAGGATCTGGGCATCTCCATGTCTCTCTTTGGGTGTGGTGCTGGATTCCCACTGGAGCCAGCCACCAAAGGGTCTGAGGACATCACAGCTCTTCCTGCCCTCTCTCCTGCACCCCAACAGAGCCACAGTTTCCAAATTGAGACCCACAATTGGCCACCAATTCCTCCTGATTGCTGAAGAAGAGGGGCCAGTTGAATGCTTATCAGTATAGTGAAGAGCCCAAATGCTGGCTCTACCCCCTTAGAACCTGTGAAAACTTGACAATTACTCAACCTCTTTGTGTTGCCCCCAGTGTTTTCCCATCTGTAAAATGCTGAAAATAACAGTAGCTGCCTCAGTGGGCTGTTGCGTGGAATAAGAAAATCACATCATCACCAGCATCATCATCCTCTCACTGCTAACGCCTACTATGTACCATGCACATAGTAGGTACTCAGGACATGTTGGCTTTTTTCTCCTGAGATTGGTTTCACCTGCTGAAAGTTTGGATTTGTGAGAATAAGGGTGATGGAAGGGAGAGGTCAGAGTTCAAGAGAAGGAAAGGCAGAAATAAGAACAATGCTTGTGCTCACAAGTGATATATTACAAGGTTTGATATGATAAGCTCCTTCCAGGCTTGATGTTCCCTTGATTCCTGTGAGAAATCTACCCACCTCCCTCTCACATAAAGATACACATGTATACATACATATATATGCCTTTCCATTTTTGTTATGGATAAAGTCTACCATTCACCAGAATACCCTGAGATCTGTTTCTTCAAAAATGTGGAAGTTTTCTGGATTGCCTTTCAGTATTGAATGAAAGAAGACATCAGGAAACATTTTAAAAGATACCTGGACCTCCATGCTTGCAGCTTTTTTCCATACATCTCTTCTGTGCACCTGTAGCTGGACTTAAATTTGTGGCTTAATGCAAATCAGTCGTTGGGACTCCGAGTACTTTAGGGAACTTCCACCCTGTGACTTTTCTTTAGCAAGTCACCCTTGGACCTATGATACCCTGTGTGGCTGTGTGGTACCAATTTTTACCTGATTTTGTCCACCTGGTTCCAATGGGCCCTACTAGTAGTCACTGAATGGTTCCACGTCTCTGAGCCAGGCTGAGTCATCCTCACTCAACCTTATAAAATACCAGACTCTTTCAGGCAGTCATGGTTCAAAACGTTCAGGATGCTTGAGGGTGCCTGGAGAGGTCTGCAAGTGCATTTAGTGAAGGGCTGTTTAGAAATCTTTGATCATGGGTGAACAGAGCCTGGAGTCACCACTGAAAGGATGTCAGTGTCCTGGGGAAAATGGCTAAACCAGTAAGAGTCATGTTTCTCTTTGTGTGTGTGTGTGTGTGTGTGTGTGTGTTTGAATTCCTAATTTTCAGATTTATAAGAGCAAGTAATTATATCACCAATTAAATTAGTGGAAAAAAATCTATAAAACTAAAGAAACACTATTGTCGTTGAATAATATATGTACATAAAACTGGAGCAATTCGCAAATGCAGAATTCTAATGTTATATTAGATGGTGGGAATTGCAAAGCCTGCATTCCTATTTCCGTTACAGCTCTGTTTCCTTTCAGCTGGAGGAAATGTTTCCCTTAACAAAAACCTCTAATGCTTTATTTTAGCCTAGAGGGATAAATCTCATACAAGATCTGTTTTAAATGATTTTTTGAGGTTTTAGAGAAATAAAAGACTTTTATTTTAATCTCATTATTATTTTTTTTTTTTTCTGGGAGGACTCAAACATAAATGAACTTTGAAAGTTGAAACTTTCCACCTGCCTGGTTCCCAATGAGGAGTCTGCTTATGAGCTGAGAATTGTTCATAGAGAAAATGAGAGAATAGAGAGGAGACAGAAGTATGGAATGTGGCATTGGATGACAATTTAAGATCATTCAGCCCCACGTGGTCCTCTCAGTGACCCTTGAAAAATGCATATAGAATCAATGAGCATGTCTAAAATCAGTAATAGATCTAGATCTGTCAATCAAGATATCAACTGAACATAATCTAAAGCCCCCTCTAACTTCAGTTAAAGGTTTTAAAAATCAAAATGATATGTTCTTATGATAGTTCCTTTAAAAAGTCAAATGGTTCAAAGGGACTTTTAATGGAAACCAATTGGTCCACCTCTCCTTACTTGGACCCCTATTCCTTAAGGGCAGATACTATTACCCCTTACAGATTCCCAGGCCAAAACAAAACAAAACCAAAATTTATATACTTTGAACAAATACTGCCATTTAATTCTTCCAGTTGCCATATGATGCAGAATAACTAATTAGATGAGTAAGCTATCTTCGGAGAATTAGAGTATGTGAGGATGGAAAAGCTCCTCATGATCTAAACTAGCTCAACCTAATTGTAAATGAAGAAAGTCAAGAGAGGCACTGTGACTTGTCCAAGGTCAAACAGTTAGTTTATGACACTCTACAAAATAAAACTCGGGTCTGATACTCTTTCCCCTCTATCATACTGCTGCTCAGGATGTGTTTTGACACAATTCAGGCACCTCCTGAATAGGGTTCTAATAAACCAGATCTCTTCTTTAGACAGATAGATGATTTTAAAATGCTAGTTAACGTGAACGCAATGGCAATGATGCATTTGTTTTTTATAGGATCCTGCAGATTATAACATGCCTGTAAAAAATTACAATGTACCCATAAAATTGGCCCAGTTTGGCAGGAAAAAAAGAAATAGGTAAATTGGAACAGGAAAAATAAAGCATTATTGGTAGAGAATTATGTAACATTAGAAAGTATAATTGATAGGAGCTTTCCAATGTTAATATTGGGTTCTAGTAATGTCTTTCCATACTTGATGTTTTCTTCAGTTTTTCATTATGTGTGGAAACAGAGTACTGATGGTTGAGGAATTATGGAAGATAATGTAATAGCAATATAGCAGAACTCTGACAATATAAAGACTGAGGAAATAAAAAGTAGAATTTGGGATGTATGTATGTGTGTGTGTGGTAGGGGGAGCTGTGTATGCACATGGAGATGATGATTGTAAATCAGAAGCAAGAATGTTCTGGAATTCTAGGGAACATCTTTAATAGAGGTTGACACATCTGAAATCTAGTCTTAAGGTCAGAAGGAGTTTGACCAGGGAGCACCAAGGCCAGTTAGGTCAGTTTCACAAACTGAAAGAAAACATAATTGGCCTAGACACAAGGGTTGGCAAAATTATTCCTGTGAAAGACCAGAGGGTAAATATTTTGGGCTTTGTCAGCCATAAGGTCTCTGTTGCAATTACTCAACTCTGCCATGGGAGCACAAAAGTGACAACTGACAACATGTAAACAAATGCTCATAGCTGTTGTCTAAGGAAACCTTATTTATGGTTACAGAAACTTGAATTTTATATCCATTTCATATGTCACAGAAAATTATTCTTCTTTCAATATTGTTTTCAACCACTTAAATATAGGAAAACCATGCTTTGTGCATGGGATGCGTAGTATCAGGCGGACAGCTGGATTTGGTCCACAGGTCATAGTTTGCTCACCACTGGGCTAGACAAACAAAGGATTAGGATCTATTACTTAAGAAATGATCCTGCTGATGGGGCACCTGGGTGGCTCAGTGGGTTAAAGCCTCAGCCTTCAGCTCAGGTCATGATCCCAGGGTCCTGGGATCAAGCCCCACACGAGGCTCTCGGCTCGGCAGGGAGCCTGCTCCCCTTCCTCTCTCTGCCTGCCTCTCTGCCTACTTGTGGTCTCTGTCAAATAAATAAATAAAATCTTAAAAAAAAAAATGATTCTGCTGTCCCAGTGAACAAGTGGCAGAAGGGAACTGCCCCTCTTCTTTCTCCCTAATTTTGTGGTTTCCGGAATCTAAGTACTCTCTGTTTTGCTTTGTTTTCCATAGACCAGCGGTCTTGACAGAAGACAGAGTAAGGTCTGTGTGTGATCTTTTCACTCTAATAGCCCATTTCCTGATCCACAAAGCACTCCAGTGGATAAAACAAAGAGGGTTCTTTACTGCATTGTACGGACCATTTGCTGAACAGGTTTGCCATCATGCCAAAGGTATAGCACTTCTAAAGATTTTTGCTCTTCTGAAGTACATTCTGCATTCAGATAGCTCTGTGTAGGGTGCTTACTAGTGGGGAAACCCTGCCTCCTGTATTTTGGGTTTTGACTTCCTCCATACATCAGAGGGCCTCTACATTTCCAGCAAACCCCAGAAGTGCACTCAGTGAAGAGTGTCGGGTACATTCCCCGCTGGCCACTGACATCCCTCACTTGTACTTAGTCTAATTCACATTTCAAATCCCTATGCTTTTGTTTGATTGCTGGCCCTGTTTGTGACAGTAGTACCATATACTAATGCCTTCAAGGGACAAGTTTCTTCCTTATAAAAACTCTGACTCAAATGGCAAAGTGGACTCAGGGAAGTCACACAGGGAGATAGTGGTGGAACTATGGCTTGAAGACAAACCGGACTTCAGGTACATCATCCCTTCTCTTCAGTCATGCAGCTTACTTCTGGTTTAGAGTTTATAGGGCTTGGGATCTAAACTCACTTGTAAACTTTCATTTGATGAGGTCAATTATTCTTAAAATTTATTGCCAGTGGAGAGTGTTTATGCATTTTATTAATGTGTTTGCTTCCTCCTAAGCAAAAGTCATTGACTTGAGTGTAGGAGGGCATTTTATGCATTTGAGAGTGAAAAATGAATAACCACATTCAAATATGTTGAGCAATTAGCTCCTTTTCTTCTGTTGACCTGGGGATTATTGCCTTTGGACATTGAAAAAAAATATATATATATATACTTAAAGAAGCAAAAGAATTTAAATAAAAGATTAGAACCTAACTTGAAAATTATGTTCCTCAGAATCTCTAGGATGAATAAAGATATGTACAAATTCCTTCTACCTGAACTGACTTATAAATTACTTGATTTCCTTCCAAAGATGTATTTATTCCACAGGTGGATGCTGATAGTATTTCCTTATTCTTTATTTTGCCAACCTGTTTGGAAAACCTACACCCTTAGAAATGCCTTGGCAAATTACTGGGGAAGACGAGATATGATTATTGGCTTAAGAAACATGCAAGGTTGCTAGAAAAAAAAAAAACAAGAAAGCTTGGAAAAATCCAATTATAATACAAAACTATATGACCAATGCCAATATGAAACACAGATATGTTAAATTGGAAGGGATTTCAAAGAAGGAACATGTCAATGTAGACTCAGTGTCTAGAAAAGACTTCATGAAAAAGCACAGGTTTGACTTAAGCCCCAGGAATGGATAGGATTGGAATAGACAGAGGAAATCAATATTTCTTGAGTGTGTACTGTGCTGGGCACTGAAGTTAGTCATTTAATCTTTACCAAACATCAGTACTACTATATCCACTCTGAAACTGAGGAAACCAAGGCACCCAAGAGAAGTAGGATAGCTCAGTGGTTAAGATTTCCTGTGGTTGGCTCTAGGCCTGACCATTAATAGCCATGTGGTCGCATGCAAGACATGAACCTTCCTTTTCTGTAGTTTCTTTCTTTGAAAAATGGAGATCAAAGGATATGAGGGCTACCTGGCTGCTACATCTTTCACCTCGTTGGTCACCAGGTTTGATTTGGTTAATCTGCCTAACTAGGTGGGTGCCCTCTTCTATCCTCACTGTTTCACGTGTGTCCCTCCCAAAGCTATGGACTCAGTTGAAGAGTATGACTTTCCCTGAGGACTGTTCTTCGGTCAGGGGTATATGAGTAGCTGCACTCCCTTGCTAGATCCTCCAGATAAGATCTCAAGGTCCTTTTGTAGGAGAACATAGGGCAGTCAAGATTGCAAGACTCCAAACAGATCCAAATGAGGTGCTGCAAGTGACAGCAGGGGGAAAAAATATCACAATAATACTTCCTTATAGTGTTCATATGAAATTTGAATAGATTAATGCATGTCAAGTGCCTGGAACATACTAAATTCTCAATAGATGCCAGGTATGGTTATTTCTATCATCACCAAGCACCTTGCCCAGTAGCTGGGCTGGGATTGGAATATAGATTGATCCTAACTCTTCGCTTATTTCAGTATTGTCCAGTTGTAGAAGGGGTCATGGTGGAACCAACACCAGCAGAAGGCTGGAGTGCAGAATGAGGTACCATAAAGACACCATCAGGGTCAGTGGGGAGAGTGTCATGATGAAGAAAAGGATTTGGGGTGGTGAGGGGCATGAGGAAAAGTTCATGGGGTAAGTACTAGTGTTACCCTTCAGGGAAGGATACACTGCTCACTTGAGCTCTTTGGCCAGGCTATGACCAGGTACATATTAGTACATACCTTTTCCTATGATTTCAGTTCAGGCCAGGTCTGTGTGTGCTGTTCTGATATCATATACCTCTCACGGTATACAAACATGTGCACATATATGCACACACCATGGTGCTGAGCATAAAGTCCAAATCCTAAATCTCGCAGAGGTGAAGCCATGTGTACCTCTCTAGTCTTGGCTCTTGTCCCCCCCACTGTGTTCTGGTCATACAGAATTAATTTACAGTTCCCCAAAGCCCACTGGAATGTGGGCCCTGGGAAGGCAGGACCATGACCACTGCACCCCACTGTCACCCTCCCAGTAGGGTGGTGCCTAGTACATAGTAGGTGCTCACTGAATGGTAAAAAAGTGAAGCAATGTGAGGGTTCTTTCACACCTCTGGACTTTTGCATGTACTGTTCCCTCTGACTGGAACCGTTTTCCTGCCTTCTGGTTACTTGTCAGTTTTGTTTGTTACCCCTTCCAGAAGGCACATCCTGCTTTTTCCCCCTGGTTATTCCTTCCCTGGCATTTATCACGTTGCCCTGTAATTCCTTCTTTGTTGGTCTGTCCATGTCATTAAACTCTGGCTTCTAGGAGAGCAAAAGAGAGGTTTTCTCAGTGAGGTACCTCACACCCCATGCCTAGCCGCGTGTCAGACCTGCAGGAGGGCCCAGGGCCTGTCTGTGAACATGAGTGTGCACACCACGTGCGCATGCACACATGTCCTCCCGGAGCTGTTCTGTTCTGGCCCCTCCGGGAGAGTGAGTCACCGAGGTAAGTACCAGGTGACTCGGGACAGTGGCAGATGTCTCTCTCCTCCTTTTCTGGCAGCGGGGGTAGCACGGCTCAGCCTCCACAGTTACTCTGGCAGTCGAAATTCAGAGAAATGAGCAGCTGACAGCAGAAGCGGAGTGCCTGAGCCTGGAAGTCCGTAATCAGCCTTGGGACTTTTAATGAGTGTTCTCCAGAGCAGAGTCGCTAACAAACCATCCTGGACTCCCTTGATCAGTTTAATTGGAGGACAGACGGTCTTAAACATTTTAAAAAGCTGACAGAAGGATCTAATTCCCAAGGCTTTCCCTCTAGCTAAACGTGTGCTTCCGGAGCTCACTTTCTTGGACACGTGCAAGGCTTGCATTTTGACCTTTAGTGGATTCTAGAGCACTGTGTTCCTGGCTCTGTTTCTGAGCATGATCTTTATTTTGTCCTTCTGAGCACCTACAGACTGATACTGAAATTGTCCATTAATTCTGAGGTCTTGCTATTGGAAATATATTTGAGAGAGGGATCACTTTGGGGACATTTTGATGCCTGTGTATGCCACAGATTTCATTTATCTGTTTAAATATGAAAGCTAACTGTCTTTTTACTCCTGGACTATTTAGGATTCGCTATAGAATTTCCTAGTAATTGAGATGCTCCTTTGCATTAGATGTGTTTTGTTTTTTTCTTAACAAATTAAAATACTTGGAAAATTGAATTTTTTTATTAATAGTATGTATTATAGAAGCTGATAAATGTGAGATTAATGGCCAAAAAGAGACATTTCAGATGGATAATTTAGATTTTTATCATTTATTAATCATGGAAAATAAACCTGCTGTATAAGTAATTTTAGTTTTATCAAGAAGATAAATTGTTCTGGCTAATGAACGTATAGATATTCTATGCCAAAGGCATTTGGAGTAATCTGTTAATCATTTAACTGTGTCAGGGCATATGCTATGTCTTCATAAAGCAATTAAAACACATAACTTTCTCGGCTGAAATGCGTGTTGGCCTTCACTGCCTAAAGCAAATTAAAATGGCATTTGTCTTAGACTAGGTTTTGGTGGCACAATATCCAGAGGCAAGAAGCATGAGAGGCTATAGATGTCATGGCAAAGAAAGACTAGTTCAATCTCTCATTCTCAGGGTGAGGTTGCAAATCACTCCCAGAGTGGAGCTGTGCTAATGAGGAAGGACTTTCTGGCTCCCAAGTACCTATCACAGTGGATGGGTTCTTGGCGGAAAATCTCAGGGGACCTTTTCCTCTCCCAGTGCCTGGGGATTTACATCTGTAGCTCCCATTAGCACTAATGGGTGCTCCCCGCATACAAACAGTCCTCTCACTGATGGAGGAGCAGACCCCTGAATAATACTCTCGATCCATTTATCTGGTGTTCGGAGTTGGACAGAGGGCTGCATTAACAGGGCTTTGATAGCGTTGTGGTGCCATTATGCTAATAGAGATTTGTGTCAGCTCCTTTTTAGAGGGTCATAATTCTACTTTTAAAACTCTCTTTTGACTGAAACAAATTTTAAACTATTAATATTCTTTTTTCCCCCCTTGCAAACTAACAATCACCCCCTCCCACCACCACGCACAAAAATAAATGGCTATTTTACTTACTTGGCAATAGTTTGTGGACGGCGATTTTCACTCCACTATGTTCTCCAGACATCCTTCCACCTGACTTGCCCGGAGCACAGGGTTCAGCTTCAATCAGCTTCCTTAGTGTGGCTCTTGTCAGTAATGAGTCTTAGAGGACCCCCACAAGGGAGGTGTGCAGCTGAGAGCTTCCGTTAGCACCTGAGGAGACCAACAGCAGAGAGAGGAGTAGGTTGAGATTTTGTGGCGCCTGGAGGCTGAAGCCCACTTGCACTGGCAATCAGATTTCTGATTCCCAGGGTTGGTAAGCATCTAGTATCCCACAGGCAAGATCCACCCCCCAGAGCTTATGAGAAGGAACAGAGCGCAAGCATATCTTCTTGTGTTTCCATCATGGTGCAGCAGGCATGGCACACAGTGGTGTCTCAGTAAATGAACGAACAAAAGTAGGAATGGACCTGTAAGCTTTATGTTGGCTTTTATCCTTTTCTTTGACTGGCTTCGTAACCTCTTCAGGTCTCAGCTTCCTTACCTGGAAACTAGGGAAGGCAATCTACTTGACCTCATAGTGTCTTCCTGAGGAGTCATGGAGTTAAGTCACAGGAAGGTTCTAGGTCAAGACGTAACCTAGATTTAGCATTCACAAGGTGTTTCTGGTTGGAGTAGTTCTTCCCTTCCATATTTCTTCCTCATATGGAGGGCCATTCTCAACAGGGATAAACTAGCACTAAAATAAAATGACCTAACAGCCATTCAATGTATTTATGTATTTATTTAAATACATTAATTAAATTAAATGTATTTATTAAATGTATTATTAAATGTATTTATTTTCTTAGCCACACTGAGGGCATGGCAAAACAGAATAAGCTGGGCTTCATTGGGATTTGGGGGGATCACTTTACCTGTGTTAGGTAGGCATAAGAGGAGACCAGCTAAAAATCAGAATACCAGGGCTATTGTTGATCAGAATTTGAATGAAGGATATGATAAAACTTTATGGGGTCTTTCTAATGTCTGTACCGCTAAATTAACTGCCTACCCTGATACTTGCAGAGAAGGACTCCTGCATGGGGGAGCGGAGGTAGGCATTCAAATCCTAACGAGAGGTCCCAGAAGCTACCCACGTTTTGTTCCTTATTCTAAACTGTCAATTAAGTAAAAGTCCCTTCTCCTGCCTTGGAGAGGAGAGGCATGGAGTAGAGGGAAGCCAATGGTGTTGCACTAAATTGCATCTTATCCCATAAAAGCAAGACAGGTGGGGAATAAATATTTTCCTTAAACAGGTTGCATGAATTCATTCTTTAAAGAGTTTGATGCACAACTTTCTTAAGGATGTGCTAGGGCAAACCTCCCCAACCTTTATGTTCTCAAGACATCATCTTTATTTTTCCATATTTTATTTATTTATTTATTTATTTATTTGAGCTTCAACATCCACTAATCTATATTGTGTGGGAGGTCCATGATGGGCAATTATGAAAGGGAAACGTAGAATGGGTGATGATTTTATAGTGAGCAAGATGTACATGTTGGCACTTTAAAGTCCAGAAGAGACTGTTTTATGTAGATGAAATCTGAAAAAGAAGTTACAGAGGGCATTTCGAAGGAGAAGGGTGTTACAGAAGGACGAGGAACACGGCGGGGGTGCACGTGAGAAAGGACAGCTGCCTCGTGTGCATGTATATGAATATCCCGAGTGGACTTGTCATCACATTTACTGGTAGAGATTCTCCCACATCTTCTCTAAACCTTGGCTTCTGCCCTCTGTTCCTTGACAGCTCTAACCAGGTCTGATTGTCCTGGCTTGGGACAGCTCTGACTCCCAAACCTAGAGAATGAGGTGAAGGGTCATTTCCATCCCCTTCCCTCCTTGACTCTTTCCCTTTGACCAGGCAAAGGAACTACTGCAACCAACAGTGGACTCATCACCCCTCAGCCCTGTTCTGCAGAGGCTCCCTACTGGTTCTCTCCCTTCAGCCATTCTCCGAAGACCCTCCAGACATGTTAAGAATGAGTGGTCACTGACTTGTTATTGAGCCGGGGCATTACATTGTAACTACCTCTTCCCCTCCTTTCTTATTTCCAGAATTATCTTTTTGGCTTTTTGTTCTTATTGGATTCCTTTTCTAAGTTTTTATCCCAAAATAAAATCAGCTTCTTTTCTGGTCACGGAGGTCTGTGCACAGCAGTCTTTGCTACTTTTTGGTGCCTGGGCGCCTGGAAAGCCTCTCCTGGGAGGGAAAGGAGGGAGGAGGGGTGCTGCTTGGGCAGTTCGGATGTGGGCGTCTGGCCAGCTCCGGAAGGCGGGCCCACTCCAGAGTCTCGAACACAGATTCCCTGCTGAGTAGCATGTTGATGCCAGCAGACTGCCAGGCGGGCCCCCTGATGTTTGTAATACACAGATCCATATCAGCGTTATGAAGTTCCATATTAATATGATGCTAAATAGGGATTCCGATGCTGGCAAGAGGGGGATGGGGAAGCATTGAACGAGGTCACCAGTAAAAATGAAGGCCCCGGGACTGGAATAGCAGCAGACTTGCAGGTGACTGTCGAGATGCATTAGCAGTAGGGGGAAGCTCGAACAGCATCTGCCTGCATTATTCTTGGTTCCAGCCCAGTGCCCCCTCTCTCCTCTTTCTCATTGAATTTGATGCTTTATGGAAGCTGCAACGTCATAAAAATAACACTCTGCTGCATCCTTCACCCCGGGATCTCAAAGCCTTCTATGGACATTAATATTTATCGCTAGGAACCTAGGATGTCGGTTGAGAAATATTATCCCAATTTTACAGATGAGGAACTTGAGATTGGGTGGTTAAGCGACTTGGCAGAAGTCACTCCCTACCTACTGAGTGGTGGGGCCATGCCCTGGGCCAGATCCCAGAAAAGTATTCTGAGCCCTTGGCAGAATGGGAGAATGCCCTTTGTTTAAACGGAAGAAAACAGAGTGTGCCCTGAACAAGCTGGAGGAAGGCAGAACAAGCGGTCTCATCTCCTCTCTCTGACTTTGGTTCCCCTCTTGTCAGGCTTGAGGGAGTTGGCGATGATGGCCTGTTTAGTTTTTTTACTTTTCTGCTAACCTTGCCAATTAAATCTGCCAGTTCAGAATCTGTGGCTGGGGTGGAGGGGAGATTTTCAGTTATAGAACTTTCAGGAAGTATGGAAGGGTCCACTTGCCAGACGTTTGTCTAAAATGGTCAAGAAGAAGGGGAGCTTGCTGCAGAAAGGCCGCATAAACCCTCTTGGTCTGGAAAGATGAAGGCCGGAAGGAGAAGGTCATGTAACTTGATCGAGTCTTGAGAATTTTGGGGAAGGGTAGACCATTGGTCCAGGATTCTAGAATGATGGGCTTTTTTTTTTTTTTTTTTTTTTTTTTCCCCTTTACCTTGAATTGTTCAGGAGGAATAAGGGGTAGTTCTGCATTTTCCTGTGTAAACGTGGGAACTTCTGTCTCTGGAAAAAATACATAGATTTTCAAAAGTGGTTTAGAGACATTTATAGATGAAGCATCCATTTTGAAGGCACATATCTGACTATTTGGGTTGATACCAGGAGACAATGCTGCAGTTTTAGCTTCCAGCAATTAGTGTCTGGCTACAGAAGGAAACTGGGATAGTGGGTGGAATGGTGCTTTACTAAGCATTTGCTAAGCATTTGTCAAGCTCTGACGATGGGCCATAGACTGTGCGGCACCAAGGATATATAGCTGCATTGAACAGAGCTTCTGCCTGGCCAATGGGGGCCCCCAGGCTAGTTGGGGGAGGCAGACATGCAAATGAATAATTATGGAGTTGTGAGATGAGCTGCCGCGGAGATTGGTACACTGTGCTGTGGGAGTGTGGAGAAAGAGGTGATTCATGTCAGAGAAATTCGACTTGCAGATTATATTCTTCCCAAACTGGCTTTGATGAGGCTGGCACATTTTACCTATTAGGAATTGGATGGTGACCACCTGGTTCATTTTATGGGTAAACAAAAGCTGTTCTGAAACACTTGATCTAGTTGAATGTTATAGTCACGTCCTATGGAATTTTAGGAGATGTCAAGAGCCTCCTGCAGGCATGAGAAGAGTGTCATTTTTACCTGTAGCACATCATGGGTACCATCATAGGGGAAGACATTAACATTGCTCTGTTAGGGCCAGATCACGCTGTTTCCTTACTTCTCAGGTTTTTATCAGTAATATTAGAACAAAATCTCAGGATTGAGTTTGCAAAGGGCTTTGTTTGTTGCTTGGAGTTAAAATAGATAATAGGCAAGGTTTTGTGGTGTGGTGTATCATTTGGTAGGGTTCAGGTTTCTCTGTGTCAATGCCTTGACCAGACCTGCTGTAGCTCTGGTTGCTTCTTCTCACAAAGTGCTGAAGAAGATTATATGGATGACAAAGGAAAGTAAACTATATTAAATCAATCATTGAGATTATGCCTCCCCACCAAACTCTGCAGAACCCAAGCTCTGGTCAGCTGGCTGGGCTGAGAGCAGGTGGTTGAGGACACCTGTACTCATGCTGGGGAGACCCAAATGGCCTCCTTTCCTTTGGTTTCTATTTCAGCTCTAAGCCTGTCCTCAATGCCATATGTGAGCATGAATTTAGAGCAACAGTCCAGAAAGAAAGGCCAGAGAGACCAGGATGCCCAAGAGGCTGGATCCAAAGAGACCACAGCAAGCTGACTCAACAGCTTAAAGTCTCTCTCTTCATCATACCCTCCCACAGTACCATGGCTTAATATATAGTTTTTCTCCTAGTCCTGATTCGTATTTGGAGGAGATGCAAGCGCACTGATACATAACAATTTATTGTGTTGAAGACAGGTCTTGGTGGTTGCAGGGATAGAGGATCTTCATCTTCCCTTTGTGGTTATATGAACCCAAAGGAAATAGAAATGGGAAGGTTGTTGTCATAAATTGTATACAGTTACTAAGAAACTTGCCCAGTGTTCTTTTTGGCCAAAGTTGCTTAGTTCAGTGTGTACAGCCTCTCCCAAGTTCCAGTCATCGGGCCAACACTGGATCTCAGCCAAAGTGGCTGTTTTTCAGCACTGTGAACCCAATCAAACTTCACCCATTTAAGGCTAGAACAGTGAAAATTGGGTTGGTTTGTTGAGAAAGTTTATCAGCACCCTGTGAGCATAGTAGTTAAGAATGGATGCTAGACAGAGGTGGCTCTGGATTGAATCCCTGTGTGATATTTGGCATATCCTGTAACTCTTAATCTTCCTTTTCTTTCTTTCTTTCTTTCTTTCTTTTTTTAGAAAAAATAAGGAAGTTTGTGCCATGAGGATAATGATGAGAGTTGTGGAGATTAAAATAATAATATTATGTAAAATATTTAACACTGTACCAGCAAAGTAGTAGGTCATTTCATGTCCTCATCTGTAAAATGGGGTTAAATATTATACTGAACTCACAGGACTTTTGTTAGGATTAAATGGGTTAATTCGTATAAAATGCTGGCATGTAGTGTTCACTCATCAATTTTTTTTTATCTAATATATGCTCATTGCTATTATGTTTATACATTTACATAAACATTTCCAGGGAAGACTTCATGAAACATTGCCCTTTCCTCCTCCTCTGGCAAAAAAGAAAGACTTGATTTGAAAAATCCAAACAGCCAGAGCATTGTAATCAACTCACAATCTGAAAGAATTTTGGTAAAAATCCCTTTTTAAAAATAACATCTTTCCCCAACCTTAGAAAGGCTTAAATATTAAAATGCAGTGCTTGGGTGCTTTTGTTTTTATAGTGATTTTTTTGGTTTTGTTTTTGTTGTTCCACAAAAGTACTTTTAAAAATAGCACAGCCCAGTATTAGACAAATGTTTATCCGATTATATAGGCACATCAACCAAGAGAACATAATAAGGTAGAGTTACTAGAAATTCTAAATGTGAAAAACAGGCATATTAAAATGAATGAAAAATTATAGGTATTACTGCAGTAAGCTGCTTGTAATATTCTTTAATGGCATATATTTCCTGAAATTGTGCTCTGTAGTGGTTTGCTTGCAAAATGAAAAAAAGCTGGTTTCCAAGGTCTGCTTGTGTGGTGCTATGCATAACCAGCACCTGATTCCAACTTTTGTTTATTTATAGTATCCTTTCTTGTTTGTTTGTTTGTTTTTTGAACTTTCTGGGCTTTAGTCATGTGACGTTCACTCCTTGATTTGGATCTTCAGAGCTTAAAACCATGTGCTGCTGGTCAGCTTAAGAGTCTGGAAAAAACAGCTTTGTGATGAACCTTTCTGGAAGGCAGGTGTTAAGCGCTCGCTGGTGCCTGGGGCAGAGTCCACGATGCTGTTGTGTGAGATGGGGTGGAGGTACAGAGGTAACTCCCAAATCAACTCCTTCCTGAGGAGGGGAGGGTCCTGAGAGATGGGGTCCCAAGTAGCTCAGTAGCTTTGGGATTTCTGTGGCTTTGAAGGAAATTATTATTTTAGGCTGTGATGCCCTAGATTTTGGTGGCTGCTGGGAATATACCATGGAGAAAAGGGATCCTTGTTATAGGGGTTGGGAGAAAGCTGGGGATGCCAGGGGACGATGGGAGGACAGTCCTCGCATGGGGCACCAGACCTAGATTGTGAGTGCTCTTGGAAGACTGCTGGTCTATGGCCGTTGTTCAGCATTGGGGGTTGTCTCAAAGATACTGTTCTACTTTTTGGAGAGGAGAACCCTGTCAGGAGTGTGTGACGATGGCCACAGCTGGGTCTGGGACAGGGACCTGGAGACTGGGGAGGGATGAGCATGGGTACAGAGTCAAAGGCTGCTGGCTCTTTGGAAAAGGGAAAATGACTGGCTCTTCTTTCTTTTGTCTCTCCCACCCCGAGGAACCCCTCATGAGAGGCTCAGGGTGCTTGTCAGTAAGACAAATTGCTAAGTATGAAGTTTACTGGCTATGTAGAGTGCTGATTGAAAACCATTTGCTTGTCCTTTTCATGGGGACAATACATTCCGAGGTATACTTGGATGAGCCTTAAGCCCCTAATGTGACAATTCTCACCTAAATAAATGATACTTTGAGTGGATTTGCATCAGGACATTGGATAAATTCTGAGGAAAGTCCTATAATCCATGAGTCTGGTGAGGCCAGCTGCTGCTCCCCTCGAAAAGGTCAGGATAGCATTGCATTAAAAATCACAGTTTTATTTTTTTGCTCCTAGTAGCTCATTATGGATTTTGTTCAGATGTCCCCCCATACCTCGAGAGCCACAGTATTGGTGTGTTCTTTTTGGTTAAGGTGCTGCAGCCTGATGGAAATAAACACAGGGAAAAACTTAGGAAGACATCTTCTGAGGGGCTTTAGTGGTGAATCACTCCCTCCACCACATGGGCCTAAGGTTATTTTTCCTTCTTTCCTCTGGGTGACCGTATCAGAGAAATTCCTAGCCCTTAGCACACACTTGAATCTGCTCTTTGATCTTTGTCTGCTCAGTTGTACTTTTCACTACTTTACTCTGAACTCATCCCCTTCTGTTTCCTTTTCTAAATTTATTGTTTATCTCATAAACAGGAGGAGGGGGCTGCAAAATCAATTGGGAAGAGGAGCCCCTGATTCGGGCTTGTCTGTCCGGGTGTGGGCGGCGGAAGTAAATTAGCTTGCAGATTTCAGGAGAGCCCGTTATCAGTGTCCTCTGCCAGGGATCATGCGGAGTGCCAATTACAATTGATTTCTCAATAAAATTGTGTTCAACCTTTCCCTCTCATAGCCTGAGCCAGAAACGATAGAGAACAGTCTCACCTTAAAAATTTTATTCTTTTCAGTCAATTTTGTTCCTGGGGGTTCATATAGTTATCAGCCTTGGACCTTGAGATGCTCACCTCACTCGTCTTCCTAGAAGACACAAAATGGGCAGAGTCAGCTGGGGTAGTGTGGCAATAAGGGGCCAGCTCCTACCCCTTAAACCTTCTCCTCATCCCACCATCCCTCTAGGGCAAGTCTCCACACCGGTGCCACAGGTTGATGCCACTGGCCCCCAAGATCTCAAAGTACAGGAGTTTGATCTCTGTCTTGTATCACCTGCTCAGAGCCTAATGGGCTGTTTATAACAGATTGCTTTTCTTCTCTCCAGTCGATCACATCTCCCACCCACCCCACCCCTCTCTTTCATGCATGTGTGTGCTCAAGCACATACATGCACACCCTTGCCTTCCCTTCAGAGCCCATTGCTTTGGGAATCACCAACCAACCAACCTAATTAAAACACATTTTTCCAATTGCTGAAGCAATTCCCCAAATGCTATACCTTGCCACCACCATGCTGGGCCTCTCAGTTCACTACCTGTATTCAGCTGCCATAGGAGCTCATCTGCTATAAAAGCAGTCAATCCTTTCAGTGTCACTGTGCATTCTGAGATTTAAAGCATGCACCTTCTCTCCAGAAGCCAACCTTTTCTAAAGAGGAGACAGGTATACTCCCTATATTAATATCACATTACCACCTTCCCAACCTCCACCACTGCCTCACAGCCACCACCTTCCACTGTCTTTACCAGCAGTTCAACATTTTTTAAAAAGATATTTTTATTTATTAATTTGACAGACAGATCACAAGTAGGCAGAGAGGCAGGCAGAGAGAGAGGAGGAAGCAGGCTCCCCACTGAGCAGAAAGCCTGATGCAGGGCTTGATCCCAGGACCCTGGGATCATGACCTGAGCCGAAGGCAGAGACTTTAACCCATTGAGCCACCCAGGTGCCCCCAGCAGTTCAACATTTATTGAACTACTGCAATGGGCCAGCACTGTGCTAAGTGTTTTATTTCTTTTCATTTCAGGTATTTTGACTTATGTCATTGTTTCCCACCACCCCCAAGTTGGCTGTTCCTATGACTTTTTTTTTTTAATTGTCTTAACCATTTTTAAGTGTATTTGCAGTGGTTTTCAGCTCATTCAGTGTTGGATAACCATCAGCACCATCCATCTCCAGAACTCTTTCTTCTTACAATACTGAAGCTATCCATTAAACAATAATTCCCCATTCTGTCCTTTCTCTAGCCCTGGCCACCACCATTGTACTTTCTGTCTCCATCAATTAGCCTCCCCTAGGTGTTTCATGTAAATGGAATCACAGGGTTTTTGTCTTTTGTTACTTCACAGTTTCATTTAGCATAATGTCCTCAAGGTTCATGCATGTTGTAACATGTGTCAGAATTTCCTTCCTTTTTAAGGGAATAATATTCCATTGTATATGTATACAAATAATAATATTATTTGTATATTCCAATATAATATTCCACTGTATATGTATACAACATTTTGCTTATTCTTCTATCTTCCAATGGATGCTTGAGTTGTGTCCGCCTTCTGGCTATTGTGAATAATGCTGCTCTGAACATGGGTATAAAATCTCTTTGGGGTATGTATTCTGAAGTGGAACTATTGGATTATATGGTCATTCTGTCTTTAGTTTTTTTAGGGACCACCATACTGTATTCCCTAGTAGTGGCACCATTTTACATTCAGACCAACAGATCATAAGGGTTCCAATTTCTGCACCTCCTGACCAATACTTGTTATTCTCTGCTTTTTTTTCATAGCAGTCATCCTAATGGGTGCAAGGTGGCATCGTAAGTACTTTATATGTCTCAAAACCACCGGATGTTGTAGATGCTATTATTTTCCTCATTTCAAAAATCAGGAAATTAAACTGAAATATTCTCTTAAAAAAAAGGTAAATATGTGAGGTGATGGATGTGTTGATTAAATCAATGGGGGAGTCCTTTCACAATATAAACATATATCAAATCATCACTTTGTAGACTTTGAATATCTTATAATTTTATTTGTCAGTTATACCTCAGTAAAGCTGGGAAAAAAAGAAAATCAGGGAATTGAGGCTTGGGAATGTCAAATAAATTGACCAAGACTACGCAGCTGGTGGTGTTCCAATTTAACTGATTCTAGAGCCCTTCTAGAAATATAAGGTTCCTGTTTTATAATGTCCCCTGTGCTGGCTGTATTGATAGCAGAGCAAAAAGAATCAGAAGCTTTTATTTTTTCTGTGTAAGGGCTAACACTGCCATATACCTTCTCAGGGAGACAGAGCTCTGCATCTTACATATGAGTATAAAAAAAAAGACACTATTCCTTTATTTTTCTAAGAAAAACAAAGGAAAAATAAGCTCAACAACATTGGGGCTATTTATTCTCTATGCCATAATATGTTTCCTAATTGGGCAGGTAAGAACGAACATAGTGATTCGTCCTAGACCTGGAAGGAGAATGGCTATTTTCTGTCAGCCTAAGCAGAACATGCCTCTGTAAAGAAGAACTGGTCATACAGAAGGTATTATCTTAGATCCAAAGTGAATGGCATAAACATGTAATGTGCATTTCATTGACACTGGTGAAATTTTTGTTCAGCAGTCCTATAGTGGAGGTCTAAATGTGTCACTTCCTAGCTCAGTAAACTTAGGTTAATTTATTCACTTCTTGGAATCTTAGTTTTTTCATCTATAAGATGGGAGTTAAAACATCTAGCTCATAATATCTATCCTCTTTTCTTCAAAGAAAGAGTTGGAACAAACAAAACCTTTTAGGTACACTGGGAAGTCAAGCTTGGTACCCACCACCACTCCCCTTGGTTTAGCTACCAAAGGGTATCTCTGATTCAGACTGATGACTTTGTCACTAAGATAGGATGTCTTAGCTGAGATATGATCTGTGCCAGGCACCAGTGGGAAGCAGGAAAGCCCAGTGAAAATGTCCTCACCGGAGTTAGATGCCTATGGGGACTGGGCAGAGGGAAACCCAGCAAGCTGATCCATTGCTGGTTTTAGCATTAACTTAATGTGGGCCTTGGGGCATGCCATTGCATCTTCCAACTGAGTTCTCCAATCTGCAAAAGGAATAGCTGTCTTTTCCTAAAGAATCTGGTTTTCTTAATTTTCTGTAAGTCAACATCATTTTGTCTTTAGCTCACATGTGTGGCTCTTTCTCTGAACTCTGTGCTCCAATGAATGAGTTCTTACATATAAGGTTCTTAGTACTTTTCTTGGCACTTAGTAATTGTTCATTAAATTTTTCTCTTTCCTTTCTCTTCTCTCCCCTTCCTCTCCTCCACCCCTCCTTCTTGTACTCCAGAAATGAGTGAAATTCTCAACTAAGGTCTGTGGAACCATTTCCCTGAAGCAGGTTCACCTTTTTTTTTTTTTTCCCTCATCATATCCCCATAGCTACTTCTCAGATGAAGAGCGGTGGTCATATACTCTGAACTCATGGGTCTCTCAGGATAACATTTGCCCAAAAGACATGGGAGCCTCCAAAAACCAAACTGTGGTCTTATAATCAGGAAAATGCATGCTGGAATCATACAAATGTGGACTGGAATTCAAGGTCACCTTCCTGGTAGTCATGCAAATGATGTGTGTTCTAGAGAAGTATTAAAAAAAAAAAAAAATCTCAGGTTCTCCTGTCTTTCTTGGTTAAATTCTAGCTCTGCCACTTAATAGTTGCATGATCTGGGGCAATACTTAACCTTCTTGCATCTCAGCTTGCTCATCTGTAAAAATGGATAATAAAGATCTTAATGTAAAGGGTTGGTGATAACATATATGACACATTTAAAACCATGGTTGGTATAATTTAGTAATAGTATCACTATTACTATCACCACTGCTACTGCTATAATTAGAATTATACTTCTATAAGAGTCAGTACTACTGTGACAATGGAGTCATCTGCTTGCTTAAAAGCATTCCTCACTTTGTGACCATTTCTGGGAGTCAGATATAGCTCATGAAATATGCCTTAAAGCACAATTGCTAAGTGTTACGTATTGACTGCAGGTTTTAAAGGATTACATTTCTTTATTTAAATAGGATTCCTCCTATTATTAATAAAGTATGTTAATAGCAACTCATTTGCCAGTTGAGCAAGATTATGTTTTTACCATGAGAGTTAAATATGTATGTAAATTGTAAATTATGTAAAAAAACTTACTCAATTGAAAAGATATCTTTTCACCCACCACGCTACAGAGTAACTTTTTCCAGAGTACAAATAAGATTAGTGACAGAGAGAAGAGAGTAGTATTTAAAAACCCTAAGCACATATATGCAAAACATAAAGTTGAAAAATTCAAGTGGAATAAACATTTCCAAAAAACTCTCCTTTCTCACAAGACATCAGCGATAGGCTGTGATCTCAGACGGGTTACTTCCTCCAACAAACATGTGTTCCATATACTATGTATATGTGTATTTTTTAAAAGATTTTATTTATTTATTTGACAGAGAGAGAGAGAGCACAAGTAGGCAGAGAGGCAGGCATGGGGGGTGGGGAAGCAGGCTCCCTGCTGAGCAGAGAGCCTGATGTGGGGCTCAATCCCAGGACTCTGAGACCATGACCTGAGCCAAAGGCAGAGGCTTAACCCACTGAGCTACCCAGGTGCCCCTGTGTATGTGTATTTTTAAGAGACTATAAGGAGGCAGTGTGTTTCATTCCCTCTCAGACATCATCTGTCCTCAGTAGCCAATAATACTATATATAAAAAAGTGAGCACTTCTTTTCTCCTTAGGCTATCTCTTCCTAAAACCACACTCAGATTCTTATAATGCCAATAGCTCCAACAGCTGGTTCTGTCCTCTAATCCTTTCTCCATTAGAGAATTCAGTCCGACTTTGAGCAACACTGGTGAGCTGATGACCCAGATCTCCTTAATCCAGGCAGCTGCGATGCTAGACCAGTAACTAGTGTATATTTTTCCAATTTACTCCACATAGTTCTTGTTCCCTTCATGTCTTCGTGGTGTGCTGATGATTGAAGCAGTGTTATGTGCAGAGCTGTGTTGGCTGAGACTGGGAGTACATAATAGAGGGAATGAGACTTACATTTCCTTTGACTCACCTCAGTCCCTAGCACAGTCTGATCACATTTTGAATAACAGCTGCAGTTTATTGAGTGATTTACTGTGCACCAGCCAGATGTTAAGAGTTTAGGCACATTATTTCATTTAATCCTCATAACTAACCCAAGGCTTTATCTCCATATTACAAATGAGGAGACTGAGGAAGAGAGAAGCAAAGCATCTTGCAACCACATCACTCAGTTAATATCAAGAGTGGCGAAGATTCAAACCCAGATCTATCTGACTTTGAAAGCTTCATTCTTATTCACCATGTAGTGTCTGGTTGGATTGATGGATCCTTTAAAAAAATTCCATTTTTCATGGTCCCAGAGACTTAGGATTGATGAAGTCTGGATCACTTCTTTGTTTTCTTATTACTCCTCATCTTTTCTCTTTTACTTAGGCTACTCTTGGGCACAGTGTTGGTGGTTATCAAAGCTGGTGTCTAGACTTCCATGAATATGACTTTTCACCCATATTATTCCATTTCCTCTTCTGTTTTCCCTTTTCATACATGTTTTATATCCAGTGCAAGACAGCAGGATAATTCCTTAGGTTATTTGCGTAATGCTTTGGGTCCTCTGATTTGACTTGTATTCTGAAGGAGAGTTTAAAAAAAAAAAAAAAAGTCTTATATTAACTGGATAGAGGTATTTGTTGGGACTTCTTGTTACTGGAGAACATGGAGAATGAGAAATCTTGCTGGATTTTAAAAAGATCTGGCTCTACAATAGGAGAAACTTTTTTTGAATTCTATAAATCTGAATGTTTATTTACATTTTCTAAAATAACTCAGAAAAAGAGTTCTAAAGAGAATATGGAGAAAAGGAAGAACAACCAGATACTTGCCTAAAACTGGGACAAATTAAAAATACATAAAAGATTACAAAGAATGTAGGTGGTTTCCAGGGGGCAGTTCTATGGGACCTGAGTCTACTAGACAATCTCTCCCATTCCTTCAAATTCAACTTTTCTAAGACACTTCATTCACCCACTTATCTGTCCATTCATCTCTTTATTCATTGTAAGAACATCTGAGAGTCTAGTATATACCAACTATTTTTTGTCAAGCTCAAACTGTGTCTTTTGCTGATTTATATGATTTTCAGTAAGGGCAGTAATAGTCATTTGCCTCAGAGCCTCAGGATCACGGTTTATACCCTTCCACAAAGTCTAATATCCAAGTCTTGGCAACTGTTTTTTTATGATGCCCATTTTCTTTATTTAGGTCACGATTGCCCCACCCATAGGGTATTGTTATTTTCTTCTAATTGGTCTCAAGGCCTTCGATTTTTGGTTCTTCGTGCAATCGCTGCTGTGAATAGTTGTCCCAAAGTGACACATTCACAAAGTTTATTTCCTGCTCAGAAGCCTTCAGCATCTGCCCCTACAGGTTTCAGTTTTTACTTGAAAACCTGGCTTCCCAGAGGAGGCCAAGGCCATTCCCTTGACCCACACGTCCACTCCTTGGTTCCATTGCTTCCTGATTCAAACTTGTTATTCAAGTACACACTTGTCTCCCCAGCCCCTCTTCTTACTCACAATTAACCAAGCACTGACTGTGTGCCTACTACGTGCCTGACACACTCATGCTGGCTTTATATTTTTAGAGCTTTAAAATATAAACACTGTAGGTAAGAATTCTAGTTCTGTCACAGGTGAGCTCTATGATTTCAGTTAGTGCCTTAATTTCTGTAAACTTCCATTCTCTTACCTATAAGATGGGGATAACAATTGCACTTAACTCACAGGTCTGTGGTGAGTCTCAAAAGAGAGAATGAATGTAAAGTCCTTAGTATAGAAAGCCCACATAGAATAAATGCACAATAAATAGTTATCATTATTATTGATATTGCTCATGGTAGAATATAGTCTTTTAAAAAATGCGTTCCATTTTCCCCAAATATGAAAATATTTCTTTTGAAACCCCTTTCCGGAGGGCAGGAAACATATCTTTCAGCATATTCCCTGCTCCTAGTACACTACCTGCCATCCAATAAAACATTGGAATGAATGGATTGAGTTATATGAATAGACTAGATTCTAAATAAAATGTTCATTGGATTTGGTAGCAAGGCTGATAAAATTGCTTTTGAAATAAGCTGTTTGCCAATGAATATTTAAGGATCTGACTTGCCTTGGACAATTTGCATTTTGTAGAAATAGAGTCCACAGTGTCACAAACAACCACAACTAAAATATTTCTTCTAAGCAATGGAATTAGAAAGTGAAGGAGAACAAGGGGCTGGACAGGTCACTTCCTATGAAGAGGGAAACCAGGCTAGAGAACTATGATGTGAGGGAATTAATTAGCAATTACTTGGTCTAACTCTTTAAGTAAATTACAGAGATGAGAAGCTTAGAGGAGCTCAAGTTGAGAAGATTTTTGGTGGGAGAGTCAGAAAGCTACATAAGAAGCTAAATAAAAGAATACTCTAGCTACCAAACTATACCATACAAATCAGCAAGATTATATCATCCATTCCAAGGGTTCTTAAAGAGCTAACAAGGAAGTAATTAATGAAAAAATGCTGTAGAGAAGTGATAGAATGAATATTAGAAACCATGGGGTTATGTGAATCACCACATAGTCAGTCTTTGATCAATCACACTAATGGAGAAGAATTCAGAGAAATCAAATTTGTGGATAATCCTCAAACCATTGATTTGGTTTTGAAGTGCTTCAGTCCTTGTCACCTTCATATCAGGATGATAAACCTTCTAACTGTATTTGCTGATGTCATTCTGAAGTCCTATGGTGGACATTGACTAAGGTTGGGAGCCAGTGGTTCAAAAGGGCAAAGGCAGCAGTGGACCATTCTGGATTTGGGAAGGTGGAACAAACCATGGCCTTGGATAATGGAAAAATGAATAATCTCCATGCAACCTTTATAAAACCAAAACGTCCCCTACAACAGTCTCATCAAGGATCAAGTCAAAGGGCAATAGGCATTGCCATTGATTTAAGTTTTCATTGTTATTTCTCTGACAAATATTTAGGAAGTAGAACATACATAAAACCCGTAACATATTTCTTCTGTTCCTATTTTGTCCTCACAGAGAGAATAGTCATTCTCTTCAATACTTATTCTTCCATTCTCCCCCAGAATTTGTCCCAAATCCACTCCAGAAAGCTACTGATTTATCCTCTGCCGCATTCCTGAACCCATTATTTTTTTTAGCTTTTTCAGAATAAATCCTGTCTTTAGACGTTCTGAGGTTTTCTCCTTCCCTGATTATCCTAACACACACACACCCACACACACACGTGTGTGTGCATGTATGTGTATTATATATTATATACATTATACATATATAATGGTCCAGGAGCTCATAGGAGGTGGACATATGAATACTAGAATTATTTTGTTTGGTGGGGAGAGAGTGAAGGGAAGAGGCTATGAAACTTAATGTGTTGTCACTGCAGTAAGCATACAGATAATTGAGAATTCCCTACATAAAGAAATACATAATGTGGAATATTACCTCCATTTTACACATAAAGAAGTTGAGGTTCAAAGATGATATAATCTGACTAAGGATAGGAAAATTTTTCCTTAATCTCCATTAATTACAATTAGTTTATCATATTAATTGATATCTTAGAAGAGATTTGTGTCTAAGATCACAGTGTGAGCAGTGAATGTTTAGGGAGAAAATAAGATCTATGGACAGTTTGGGAGAAATTATAAAAAGGCACAAGAATAACAATATGAAATTATTTCTCCTTCATAAATTCTCTAGGCTAAGGTTGGTATAGACAGCATTCTCTTTGGGATACTAAATTTTATTCATATTGGAAATACTGGCTTGAACCCTGTCTGAACCCTTTTTTTTATAGGGTGCTGAAAAGTTCCATTTGTAGTTGCTTATGTTCATCACTCTTTGGGATTCTTTAGTTTTAATAAGACGTGTTTACTTATGTGTATTATAGCAAATCAAGGAGCCAGTTGTAACTATTGAAGATAATTGGGCAACAATGAGAGAGACAGATCTAGGTCAAGAAGTAAAGTGTTGACCAAAACAGAGCTGAGGAAAAGATGAGCCAAAAATTATGTCAACTGTTGTCAAGAAAGGATTCTGATGGAAAGACTGGTTTTGGAGTGCCTGAGACTGTGAAGTGTGTGTCTGTATATGCGTGTGTTTGTGAGAGCACCATTTTGCTTTTAAAAAAAGATGAAAAGGAAATACTGCAAGCAAGGATGACGAGAATGATAAATGGATTAGAGGGCATGACTTACTGTATGAAGAGAGATTGAAGTAATATAGCATAGATAGCCTGGAGAAAAAAATAGCAAGGGAAGAGGGAAATTGCTAATACTTCTAAGCACCTGAGAGGTTGTAACATGAGTGACATTCATTTTGAAACTTGAGCACATCAAAAGACATGCTTAGTGTGGTCTGAAGATATATATTTGCCCATTTACCCACTAAGTTCAATGGCACTGAACCAGAAAAGGCAGGAAGTGAAGTGTAAAGTCTGAAGATTTGGAAAGAGTTTATGTTAAGTGTTTATGTTACATTCAAGGAATGATATTATGAACTTTCTTCTCTTTAAGATTAAGAGTGACATTAAGCATGGGAGATTATATAGCTTGTCTGTGTATGTTCATGAATAGAATCTTCAGATGGCATCTGAACCTTTGAATGGTCTGGGACAGGTCTAGGGGTGGCTTGACCCTGAGCGGCTTTCTGCTGTTGGCTGAAAAAGACTAATGATAAAGTATTTATTGATTCATGAACTAGAGGTTAAGTGCAAGGGTTTTGTATCTGTCTGCTTGGGTTCAAGTCCTGACTCTGGCAAGGAACTTAACCTCTCTTAGACTTGGGTTTCCTCAGATGGAAAATGAGAATAAAGAATAGTCAGTTTCATGGGGGTTCTTATGAAGATGAAAAGGTATATATCTTAGTATATGCCAGGTACACTGTAAGCACTTAAAATATTAGCTGTCATTTATTAATTTACTCAAGACACATTTAAGGTCTGCTGCAGAAACTGCTAATCAAAGTGCTCAGCATATAAGAATGAAGTGATTAAAGTTCACATTCAGGGGCTTAATTTCTAGTGGGAAAGAGAGAATAAAGAAATATATACACAATATATTAAGCAGTGAGAAGTATGATGAGGACAAATAAATCAGGTAAAGTATTGGGGCAGTGAACTCTCCTAAGTAGAGAGAACATTGTTCTACTGGAATCAAAGTCAGGAGGGAAATAATGAGTTTGGAGAACCACAGGAGTTCACTGAGTCAGAAAGACAGTATGAGATAAAAAGGAGTAATGAATGAATGATGACATGGGAGAGGTAGGTAGAGACCAGAAAAATGAGCACCTCAAATGGTGCGTTGGACAGAGTAGGCTCATTGCTATAATAAACAACTACTGCAACTCAGAGACTTAATACAGTAGAAATGAATATCTCACTCATGTAGCAGGTAGCTTTTAATAATAATATAGGAACACAGATTTCTTCTATCTTGTGGCTCTACCATTTCCTAGGGCCCAGGGCCCTGTAGTGGACCGTCTGCTTCTAATAGCAATTAAGCGAGAGAGAGCATGGGGGATAGCATGGGAAATTTTTTGGATTAGGTTGGGTAGTACATGTCATTTTCTTTCATGGGCTGTTGACCAGGGATGCACTCACATGGTCACACCTAACTGCAAGTAAGGCTAGACTGTGAACTCCAGTTATGTGCCCAGGAGAAGAAACGAGTTTTGATGAACATAGAGCCAGGAGTGTTGGCCACATATGGCATGTTAAAGATCTTGGATTTTGTTAACAAAGTGAATAACCTAAGAAACAGTGAGTCCTCAACCAAGGAAATGGTGTGGGGATGGGGAAGAGGAGGCTGATAGAGGCATGCGGAAGAGTTTGAGCATATGGGATTAAGTGAATTGGAGTAAAAAGGGCGAAGAGGACAAAAATTGATGTAGAAAGATTAAGAACTCTCAATTGTCATTTGCTGAAAGAAGAAACATAGGAGAAAAAGAAATTTGTGAGGGGAAATGGAGAGTTTGAAGAATAAAACACTCCATTGTCTTTTCTTCTTCCTCTTATATTTTAGTAAGCCTGTTTTCCAAACCACTATTAAGACAAATGTTCAGCCATGTACAAGTGAAATGGTGGGGCTAGCATATTTACAGTCAGAATTATCTTGGAATATCCAGGGTGTGCTATTACTCTACATCTACTGTTCTCCAGAGTCCAGATGCTCATCCATTCATAATACTTACTCATTTGACATTTATTGAGATCTTAATATGTGTCAAGAATAGTGCTTGGCACCTACAACTAAACTATGGCTCCAAACACTCTGCGAATCAGCCAGAAACAAATAATTGCAATGCTGGGTGACTGATGCTAAAGAACAGGAGTCTTTTTGGACTGTGTGATGTAGCCAATATGTTGGTAGTTATATTGTTTTTAAATTGTGAGGTCAGGGGATGCTTAATGTGCTTTTTCAAGGATTGAATTATGTTCCCCCAAAGATAGCAAATTTTTAATCCTCAGAACCTGTGAATGTAACCTATTTTGGAAATAGAAACTTTGCAAATTTCATCAAGGTAAGATGAAGTCTTACTGGATCAAGATAGGCCCTAATTCAATTACTGGTGTCCCTATAAGAGGAGGGAAATTTGGACAGAGATGCACAGGGAAGAATGTCATGTGGAGACCGACACACAGATTAGAGGGATACATCTACAAGTCAAGGAATCCTGAGGATTGCTGATAACCCATCAGAAGCTAGAAAAGACATGAAATATTCTCCAGAGAAACAGAACCAACAGAAGATATATACCTGTGTAATATGGTACATACATACATATATAATACACCTATAAATAATGAATCTATAAATATTATATGTATGTGTGCCTATATATATATTTATTTATAGAAAGATTTATTTTAAAGTATTGGCTCTTGCCATTATGGAGGTCTAGAAGTCTTGTAATTTGCCCTCTCTAAGCTGCAGACCCAGAAAAGCTGATGATGTAGTTCCAATCCAAGTCCAAAGGCCTGGGAACCAGGAGAACCACTAGTGTGAGTTTTAGTTCAAACTTGAAGGCCCAAAGACCTTCCAATGGAGATCCTATGGTCTAAGTCCTAATCCAAGAGCAGGAGAAGGCTGAACTCCCCATTCAATAAGTCAAATTCTCTCTTCTGTTTTATTTTGTATTTTTTTGTTTTTGTTTTGTTTTGTTTTCCTACACAGGCCCTCAGTGGTTTGGATGGTGCCCACTCACAATGGGAGGGCAATCTGCTTTATTCAAATTCAAATGTTAATGTCATCCAGAAATCCCTCAGAGACATACCCAGAAATGATGTTTAACCAAGTATCTAGATTCTTTGTGGCCCTGCCACACTGTCCCATAAAACTAACCATCACAGAAGAATTCTTCTCAAGCCTAAAAAGAAGACATGGCCATGCTGACACTTTGGTTCTGGACTTCCAGCCTCTATAACTGTGACAGGATGGATTTCTATTGTTTTAAGCTTCCCAGTTTGTGGCACTTTGTTATGGTAGCTCCAGGGAACTAATGCACAGTGTGGTTTCTAATGGACCAAGCAGAAAGAGGCATTTGACAGAGAGAGATGGTATATCTTTGGTAGGCATCTAAACTAATCATTAATTTAAAAATATTTTGTATTACCAAATTATAGAAATATTTTTATACATAGCCATTCTCATAACAATCTCTACTGTAGAGAAAAAACAAAACAAACAAGTCTTAGTGAGGTAAGGAACTTGCTCCAGTTCACATATCTAGTGAGTGTATTGAGGTCCTCCGGCTTTAATACTTATTCCTGGAACTAGAGTGATAGATTATTAAGAATTAGGATGTAGGCTCTTGCTGAGTCATCAGGTACAACCCAGGGAAATTAGGAAGCAGTGACCCTACAGGCTGTGGGTAGTTCTCTAGAGAACTTCTGTGCTCAGTAGGGCTTAAAATACTTGGCTGTGTAGAAGGATTTACCCTTCCTGCTCCATGAGCACTGTCTGGCAAGTGCAGAAGACAAGTGCACATAAGGAGTTGTTCTTGGTTGTCATGGGGGCGGTATGCAGGGAGTTTTGCAATTCCCATGCACTTCAAATGTTTCTTTGGGTGTTGCCCAAGTGGCCTTCCAGCTGCTGGAGAGTGAAATGTACTTTCAGGTGACCAGGCTTGCCAATTAACTGGATGCCCTGTGCTCTGGTGGAACTCTATGTCACTGAATGTCATTTTGAGATGGACCCAGTGCTCTCTTGGCTCAGAGGTTCTACAAGCTGAGTGTATGAAATGCCTAAAATGTCTTGGAGTGGTTGAATGTGCCTCATCTCTGATTTTCCACTCCAAGTTGTAGATTAAGGAAGCCAACTTTTGACAGAAAAACCTGTTAATGCTCGGTAGAGAGTTATGAGGTGTGTATTCCTTACAGAAACAAAATGGCTGCTCTGATCCTATGTGAGGTTTCTGTGAGGCAGCCATGATTTTGACTAATGAGGTTGTATTTCCTAAGACATTCTGCTGTGCTTGCAGGCACCAGAGTGGTCCTTTTAAGAGACTCATCAGGGTACAACCCAGATTAAAATATGACCCTCAAGGTCTTTTAAAAGAAGGCATTGTGAGAAACTGCAGACCAAGATGACAAATTGGTATCTCATTTGCGTTCTGTGTAAGTGAGCACTCAGGGAAGCTGAAAGGGAGGAAGTGGGTCCTACTCAAAGACTCAGTTCCTCTGGTAAAAGCAGCAGGGATCCTTGTTAGACTCAACTGCCATCTTGCTCAAAAGAGCTTCAGCCTGGGCGTTATGGTTGACATCTCTTAGAATTCAATTAGTGATAGTGCAGTGACCCAATTTAATACTCTTTGTTAAGTGAAATCCAGTGTACACATATTGCATTTCCAGGCCAAATTGATCTACATAGATGATACAATTCTTTGCCCCAGAATTGAGGACTTTTAGTTTCTTTCATAAGTTATTTGTATTGGGTTAGAATGGGTGGAAAGCAAAACAAACAAACAAACAAACAAACAAAAAAAAACAAAATCCCATTCAATGTTCAAGTTCCTTACTGTATAGTAACTGGTTTAAGATAAAAGCAGTAACTACAACAACCAACATTAAAAAAACATATCTATGCTTAAGTATTTTGGATATCTATCCTCAAACTTACTTCTCATTAACCCCATTTTACAAATGGATAAACTGGATTTAGTAGTTTACAAATAGGTAAAAACTACTACCAGATAAATCACTGAGGTTGGGCTAGAGGGCCTAATGATATCATAGCATATTTTAGATGAGGTAATACTTGAACTACCTTAGAAAAGGGATTCTTTAATGGTAGATGGGAAAGATGATCAAAGTCATGGCCATAAAAAAATATGGCACCTCCAGCGAAAGGTGATGTAATCCATCTGGAACCCCCCAGTAACACCAAGTGGAAAGTGGCAATCAGAGTAAAGCCAATGCCAGATGACTGAGAGTTCTGAATCCCAGGCTGTAGAGTTCAAACAATTTCTCCTTTCATAGGACAAGAAGAGCCCTTGAAGCGTTTTGAACGGGATATGTTGGGAAGGAGGCACACTCTCAAGAGCTGTGCTTTTAGAAAGATTAATTTGGCAGCAGCATGTTTGATGGAGTCAGGGGTAGGATCCCTTAGGTGAGCTGAAGGTAGCAAGGAGAGAACTTAGACTTCTGAATTCGGTTGCATGTTTATGCTTTTAAGATTAAACAGAAGTCATCTCCTGATTCAGTAGGAGAGAGAGAGTGTGGAGAAAGGATGAAGGGAAGACATCACAGTTTTCGGACCCCAGATAGCTGCCTATAAGATTGCCAGATTAGGAAATCATGAGGGATGAAAATAGCATTTTAGGATAGACCACTGTCTGAGGACTGCTGCTGATGGATGTTAAAGATCGTGGCTGAAGCTATTTAAAGGTAGGAGATCATTGTGAATAAAGAAAACAATATAGGATAATTAAAGAGAGGCACTCCACTGTTAATAAACTATGGAGTTTCTGTATTCATGTATTCTTTCAAATTATGAACACCAAAGGTATCTTTTATGCTAATCATATTTTTGTCATAAAAAAAGAATAATTTATATACCCTTAGGACACATACAAGTTTATATACACTATAGCATGGTATTTAAACACGTTTATAAAAAAAAAGGATGACTTTTTAAATACAGGATCATTAAGATGACTGACATTAGAAAGAAAACAGCTAAGTTTTTTTCTTTTCTTTTTTTTTCTTTTCCACATGGTCTTTGGTTGACATTTATATGGTCCCACATCTATTTCATAGGTTCTTTTGTCCCCCTCTGAACCATACAGAATATCTTAAGATGCTGGTAGCTTAAGGAATATGGTATAAGTAGCATGTGTTTTCTACAGTCAAGGATTATGCAGTGAACTTTAAATTTTAATAGCCACTGATAGAGACCTTGAGAGATTCAAACACACTGGAGTGTTGGACTTCAGCAATTATTATTATTATTATTTTTTTGTCTTCTGTAGAAAGATGCTCCTTCTGGACCATGGGGAAGGCATCTAGACAGAGAGGGTGACTATTTGAAGTAGAATTTATTTTTCATCACAATCCATGCATGTTTTCTATTGGGGTAACTTGGTGTATACATTTTTAATATTATGAAGCCACCAGTGTTAATAAAAAAACAGCTGAATACATACCAGCATCCTTGGAGATCAGATTTTGGAATGCTGAGTGGGTCTGATAGATGGTAAAAGTTTAAGAAATCTCTTTCAGAGATTTTTAAAGACATTTACTTATCAGTAGTCCAGATGGCACTCAAAAGGATGAATAATAAACTTTACAAGTAAGTAAGTAAAACACTGGCTGATGGAAAAAACATTCTAGGGGTATAAGTGGTAAATACTTACATGATATGAAAAACAAAGAAAGAGGTAAAATTAGATAGATGATATATAAAATATGTTATATGTACACTTGATTTGGTCGTTTTTTTTTTTTTAGGTTTGGGCTGCTTTTTTATAAGTTCATACTCTACAGTCTGATATCAAAGTTGGACTCTTTAAAGAACAACATGGTACCCACATAATTCACTTCTGAAAATAAAAGCTTTTTTTTTTTTTAAAGATTTTATTTATTTATTTGACAGAGAGAGATCACAAGTAGGCAGAGAGACAGGCAGAGAGAGAGAGGAGGAAGCAGGCTCCCTGCTGAGCAGAGAGCCTGATGCGGGACTCGATCCCAGGACCCTGAGATCATGACCTGAGCCGAAGGCAGAGACTTAACCCACTGAGCACCTCCCCCCCAGGCACCCTAAAATCTTTTTCTTAAAAATTATCTTGCCATGGTAAGGATTCATACTTTGGGATCCATGGCTGTTCTTTAGGGTATCTGTCAGCTCTTTGAAATCGTATCAGAAAATTTGTATGTGTGTGACTATGTGCGTTTTGGCAGAGAGAAATCTCTCTCTCTATTTTTTTTTCTTTTTAAATTTAGGTTCTTAATGGGGTACATAACCCCCAAAAGGTACAAAATCACTTGGCTAATGGAAGGTAGACATATCAATCAGGATTCTGGCAGGTGACAGATGGCAAACTCATATGGGAATAGAGTTTAATAAAAATATGATTTTCAAGGGTGTGGGAAGGGTTAAAGGAAACCAACAAGTGATGAATCCCCAGGGCTAACAATAGCTGAAAACAGGACTGCTCCTGACCTGGAGTTGCCAGGGGAGGGAACTTGTCAAGGAACCAGACAGCTGTAGCTGGTGGATATGGCACATCTCAGGAGTGTAGACTTCAGTGGGGGTGGGGAAGTGTGGTCCCTTTCAACCTGTGGTAGCAAGGAGGAAGCTGGAGAGAAAATACCCACCTCATTTCCCCCTGGCCTCAGTGCCTCTTAGTATCTCAGTCTCATTAGGAGAAGAAAGCAGGGAAGCCCATGGACACAATCTCTAAATGTCAGCTTCTGGGGCACAGGTAACAGAGGAAGGTGAAATATAGATCTGGAGGAACAATCAGAGAAGGGCATCGTGAGATTTAGCTAACATGCTTTATTATAATCCCAATGCCTGTTTTTCCACTCCAATGTGAACTGATTACAAACCTGCTTTTATAACTTTCTCAGTTTAGAAATATTCACAATCTAGACCAATGCAGCTTTATGTTTGGTTACTTTTTATTTTTTTTTCTTAATCTTCTACTTCTTAAGGATGGTTTCTAATTGAGCTGTTTGAATCCTAAAGGATCAGCAGCTTAAAATTAATTTTATGTTAACTGTTATAGATGTTGGAAAAATTTTAAGGCAGGTAGATAGCATATTTTGCTAGAATTCTAGAGAAGCAAAGAGGACAATAGTCATCTATTCACGGCTAGTGAAACAAAACTATGATTGTACTATATTCAACAGAATTTGTACTTTGTTTTTATTTCAGTAAGAGACTCAGATCTGTAAGCTCCAGTATTACATTAACTCATTGTATGGAGTTCATTATTGTAATTAGACTGCTTTTTAAGATTATTAGCGGACTCACTAATGTACTCTTAAAAAGCTTTATTTGGAAGAAAGTCAATATCCAAAGCCAATAGAACCGACGAGCTTGTGCCACACGTTCTGTTGCTGAAAATCATGTTATCAATTTTCATGTGACTGTTAATCAATTCGAGTGACAGAGAGATGATTTGAAGTCAATTTTCTGTTTATTGCTAAATTAGCATTTGATCACATGTGCTTATTTTGGGTTTCAAAGAAGCTATGGTTTTCTTTGTCAAGAGAAAGAATGGAGGTCAGTGCTGGGAATAATCATTTGTGATTTTTAAAAATATTTGCATACTAAGATGCAGAGTCTACGGCTGTTAGTTACAGAGCTAAAATGGCAGCTCTGTGAGTGTTTGAGTTGGGACAGCTAGTAAGGAAGGCTGATCTGATAAAGTGTTGCATATGGTGCAAACATAGCTAGTCAGCATAAAACCAGGAAATGAATCAAGCATTAGGTGTTTAGTGGTTGGTTAGTATATTATTCTCAAATGAACAGGGATTCAGTTTTTCAAATTGGGGAAGTGTGCTGCAAGATGAACAGTCTTTGGGATAGGATGTCAGGATATTCTGGCTACTGTGAAAGAGTAATTATGTTATGTTGTAACCAAATTGTCGGCTAGGTATTTAACAGTGTCAGTAGGACTATAAAATGATACAGGGACTAGCACTAGACATACGATGGTGGTAGTGGTGATGGCGGCAACTAATTTTTTATTGAGTACCTACTGTGTGCCTAACATGATGCTAAGTATTTTAGAGAACATACTCTGTCAGTAACCCTAGGAGTTGCTCTGTATTTGTGGCTAGTTGCTTTAGGAATTATCATCTCTATTTAACAGAGGATAAGCAGACATCTTTATTTAACTAAGCAATAGTCTCTTATTCTAGAGTTACCATCTTTAAGAAGAATGGCATAGAAAAATTAAGTGGCTTGTATATCATCAAGATTGAATTTTGTCCAACTCCAGAGATTGTGACTTTGACCACGATGCTACACTTTCTGAATTGGAGTCACTATACCTTTTCTGGGGGACTCCTTTTATAATTTATAAGCTGACTAGTCTTTGAGCCTTCATTTCCTTCTACATAAAACAAGGGGTTAAACAAGAGGGGCTCTAAAGGTCTTTGTAGTCCTAAATATTCAGATTCTAGAACTATCCAGAAGGGAGCAATTCCTCTTAAATGTAGAGTATTATGCCAATATTCCAATTATAAATCAAATACTAGGGAATCTGGAATGCAGTCATTATATTTCTCATAAGAACCTCAACTCCTTGTAATTGCGTATTTTCAATTACTCAGCGGTGTAATTGAATCACTAAAGTACGGCTCCTTAATTTATGTTGGATAGCAGGTGGACAAGTTTACTATCAGAAGTGTTGCACATTCTGACTTTTCTTCCTTTAAGATATGCTTCCAGTTGGAAAGCAGAATAAATTACTGAGGATTTGTCGATGATTCACAGTTATGGAGGGAACATTAAAGCTTTGGGATGACAGAATGTATTTTGTCCATATATTTGGACAAGTGAAGTTGAGTTTAAATTACTTATGATAATATTTAATGGTGGACCAGTAAATGCACTGTTGTCTCTTTCATGAGTGTAATTAAATTGTGTAAGACAAGGCCTCACCGTGGCTCTTAGCTATTAAATCTCTGGCGACGTGAGGTGAGCTTGTCAGTGTTCTGTGGGGAATTACCAAGCCGAGGAGTTAAGAGGAGGCTTTGCTAGCTTCTGCCATCTATCACTTACTCTATTTAGATTCTGGAATGCCCATTTCAGTGCAGTGTCTGGGGTGCACTTACAAGGTTTAAATAGAAATTAAACTGGAGTTGGGTCCATTGCTGAATGTAGCCATTTGCTTTCATAAACACAACTACAGGGAGAGGGGAAAAAAAAAAAAAAAAGAAGAAGAAGAACCAAAAAGACAATCCCAAGCCAGCAGGCCATGTAGAAAGACTTTCCTACTTTGAGGATCCCAGGGAATATCCTCCTTGGGGCAAGCAACTGGGATGGTTTCTGGGCCTAAATTTAGAATTCTTATTATGGACTCACTGAGAGATAGAATTAGAAGAATAGGCTGGACCCAAATAATCTTGGAGGGTCAGAATCAGGAGAGATCTTTGCTTTGGTTCCTGGTCCCTGGTCCCTGAATTATTGGTGTCATTTATAGACTTTTAGTCCAAACTTGAGTTAATTGCATTAGCTCAGCATGTATAGGAGTTATGGCAGGTGGGTAACACTGATTCTCCGATTGAAGGAGAATTTGGGCAGCCCTTACTGCACCCTGTTCACACTCCTATAGTAGTTGGGCACCTTAGGGTTATAGTAATCTCATCTTGAAGTGGCAAAGATATCCAGATTAGGATCATAGAAGGGATGGCTGACAATCCTGAGTGAGAGAATGATGCACAGTGAGGCCATGTGCATTCTGTGTTGTTTTGCTTTACAAGGTCATAATGTTCTCTTGGTCATCCACTTATGTTTGGTCGGATTGTTTAGTACACAGGGGACTGGGTTTGAGAGGGAAGGGGGAAGGCTGAAATCCAGTGTATTCTCAGCTGGCTAAGCTGTGTGTCCTGGTGAGTGACTGCTTGTGCTGGAGGAAAGGGGTATCTTTGATTTTTAAAAAAGCTTGCATTTAAGCTAGCAGTAGCTTAGATCATTCTAGACATTTGGGTCAACACAAAATTGTTTACTACCTACTTTGTACCAGGCACCATGCACAGCTCTTGTGGGTATGAAATGAGCAAACTATAGCCTTTGCTTTTCAGCAGCTTTGTGGTCTAGTGGGGATGGTGGTCAGGTAAATGGATAAAGGAGCTATCAAGCAATGTATCCAGTGATAAAAGTATATATGCACAGCATGTCATTAATACAAAGAGGGATGTGGCTTAGGCAGTGTGGCAAGGTTGAGAAAGGCACATGACAAATCCTGGTGCAAGATACAGTCATATATGTGCAGGGAAGCCTGTGTGCTTTTCTGTTGTTGTTTTTTGTTTTGTTTCATTTTTGTTTTTAGGTCACTGGAAAATCTGTCAGTAATCAAGAGACAAATGCAAATGTACAGCAAGAGGTGCCCTGCTTCCTCTGCTGGTAATAGGGATAATACTTAAAAATAAAATCATAATTGACTTCCATATTGACAGGTTTTCACAAGCATGTCTGTAAATAAACTGGAGTTGATACTTGTCTGTGATCCTGAAAGATCATTTGGCTTTTCTTGGGTGATGTCTACGTAAACATTCTGAACTGACTTAGATGAAGGTGAGCCTAGGAGCATTGCTAACTCAATTGTAATTAATGCCTCTAAGATATTCAGCCTGGTTGTTTTTCTTCAAAAAATAAAATGAAATCAATCTAGTAATAGCAATAGTAGCAAATTTTTTGGTAAGCATCCTATGACATTTTAAGAAGCAACTTCTGTCATCAGCTGTGTATTAAAGATCAAGAAATGGAGACTCCAAGATGTTGAGTAACATTACTGAGGCTGACAAGGGCAGAACTAATAGGTTTTTCTGACTTCGGAGGCTGCATGCTTAATTGCTAAGCCATGGTGATGCTTCCAAAGTAGTGACTGGAACTGGTTAACAAGTTCTCCTCAAATAAGTTGTCCATGTGTTAGGATAGACACTGTATTTGATAACTTTTGTACCATCCTAGCCCATTTGGGCTCCCAAGGAATGCTTGTAGATTCTTTGCAATGGATAGAGAACTAGAAGATAAGAGTAAATAATAATAGCAAACACTTCCAGAGTACTTATTATGTGCTTGACATTATTCTAAATACTTTCTCCTTCCAAATTTGCTTTTGATCAATGTATAAAGAACACAGTAAAATGTGTAAAGTGCTTTAATCTTAAATGCACAACTGAAAAGATCTTTATGTGAGTATATTTCCAACACTCCAGAAGCTTCCCTAGTGCTCTTTTCAAGTCAATTCCTTACCCAAGAGGTTACTGCTCTCAGAGGTTATGTCCATCATGATCATTTAGTTATGTCTGTTTTTGTACTTCATATAAATGGAATCATACATTATTTATCCCTTCATGTCTGTCTTCTTTTGCTCAACAAAATGTCTATAATATTTACCCATGTTGTTGCACATATTAGTAATTCTTTATTTTTATTGCTATTTCATGGTATTAATTTACCACAATTTATTTAGTCCTTCTCCCACTGATGGACTTTTTGAGTTGTTTCTAGTTGGGGCTAATACAATGTTAGTACTAGAAATGTTTTTATACATGACTTTTGTGGATGTACATACTTAGTCCTCTTGGATATAAACCTAAGAGCAGAGTTTCAAGGCCCTAGAGTGGGGATGTGATTAACTCTAGTAGATATGACCACATAGTTTTACAAGCGGTTGAGCCTACTTACACTCTCACCAGCAATATATGAGAATTTTAGTAACTCCACTTTTGTGGCAACACTTGGTATTGTTAGTCTTAAGTTTTAGCCATTCTGGTGGATGATATGGTAGCCTCTCTCTCTCTCTCTCTCTTTTGTTCTTATAAATGACTCTCAGTTAAGCCACACAAGAACCCACGGAGATAGGCACTCTCATTATCCCCCTTTCACCATGAGGAGACTGGGACATAGAGTAGTTAAGTAACTTGCCCAATGTCACACAGCTAGTCAGTGGCAAAGCCAGTATTCGAACACCGGCAGTCTTGTTCCAAAGCCCACATTCTAAAATACTTTCTACCCAGTGGGGCACTATAAGGAGCAAACAGGTAGCTGTTCTCTGGGATTCGGCCACTTAAATCTATATGAATAGTACCCTCACACATTTTTGCCACAACTCTTTACCATTAGTACAAATATTTACGTATTTTATTTAAAATACAGACCATTGTGGCCTCTTCCTAAGCTATTGCATCTATGGAAATACTAATTACTTTCATCTTAGTAAATATTAAAAGTAAATACGTAACTCTAAGGAAAAGTTGTCTGTGAGCTATGTAAAATCCCTCTGCATACATGCTACGGCGGTACTCAGACTTTGGGAAGCAGCGGCTTACCTATGTGTTGATCTGCCTGCCCAAATCACTCAGTTTTCAGAAGATTCTAAAAATTTCGTTGCTATTCCTAATCATGAAAACCTTAATATTAAATAGAGATATGAACACTGTCTCAGTAGTTTCAGCAAGTGTTTCTTACACTTTTGTTGTTTCCCAGATGCAAAGTCTGGCTCTCTTGAAGGCACAACAATAAGCAAAACCCAGTCTTTGTCATGGAGATTATAATCTAACCGGGTAGGAGGTAGGGGATGGACTCATTATGCCCCCAAGTTGCAGTAGTGGAGGTCAGAGTATGTCACATGCTACAGGGCTGCTCAGAGTTCTCCCTGCCCTTGTCCTTAATCCAGGTGCTTCCCATCATGCTGTGGAGACAGTAGCCCATTTGTGCCACTTTTAGATGGAAGAGAGAAAAAGCCATTCTATCATCGTCCTCAGTCACTTCCTTTTAAAATACCTTTTTTTCTTGCTCCTTTAAAAATGAATCTATTTTAGAGGCATCTGGGTGGCTCAGTGGGTTAAGCCTCTGCCTTCGGCTCAGGTCATGATCCTAGGGTTCTGGGATCGAGCCCTGCATTGAGCTCTCTGTTCAGTGGAGAGCCTGCTTCCCTTCCTCTCTCTCTCTGCCTGCCTCTCTGCCTACATATAATCTCTGTCAAATAAATAAATAAAATCTTTAAAAAAATGAATCTATTTTATTTATTGTTTATTTATTTATTTAGAGAAGGAAGAGGCAGAGGGAGGGGCAGAGGGAGAGAGAGAGGCCCAGGCAGGCTCCATGTCCAGTGTGGAGGTGGACACAGGGCTTGATCTCACAATGCTGAGACCATAATCTGATGCAAAATCAAGAGTTACACGCTTAACCAATGGAGCCATCAAAGTGCCCCGAATCTATTTCTTTCTTTTTTTTTTTTTTAGTCATTAGACATATAAAGAAAAATAAGCAGTAAATAAGACTTAATAACGTAGTGTAATGAACCGCTATACACCTGTTACCAGTTTCAACAATTAGAAAATCATGGCCACATTGGGGAGGGTATGTGCTATGGTGAGTGCTGTGAAGTATGTAAGCCTGATGAGTCACAGACCTGTACCCCTGGGGCTAATAATACGTTATATGTTAATTAAAAAAAAAAAAGAAATTCATGGCCAATTTTATTTCTTTAATAGTTACCTCTATCCACTTCCTCCAACCACATTACTTTGAAGCAAATCCAAGATATTGTTTCTCCTGTAAATATTTTATTGTGTTTGTTCAAAGAAAGGCATTCACATTACCATTAGCATATCAAAAAGGTTAATAATAATTTTTATCATTATCAAATATACAGTCAGTGCTAAAACTTCCAGTTATTTTATAAGTGTCATATGTTTCAACAATTTATTTGAGTAAGGACCTACATAAGAGCTACGTGTTGCTATTGGTTGAAATGTCTTTTAAGCTTCATTGACTCTGTAGACCGTCCCCATCTCTTTTGTTTTACCACGCAATTTATTTACCAAAGAGTTCAGAGTAACAAAATGGAATGGGGATGTGGAAGTTTCTTTTCTCTCCACCTTAAATATTTTGAACGAAAAAGACCTTAGGACTGATTTCTGTTAGTCATTGAGAAAATAATGAAGGTTCTTTGTTTGCTTAGAAGTACATATCTTTGCATGTCCAGCAGATATCTATATAATTATTTATTTATGGTGCTGTAGCACCACTTACCTGTCTACGGCTTTGCTTACCTACATGCTTAGGAAGATGAAGGCAAAATGGATCCCTCAGCATCCTTAGGCATCAAAGCCAGAACTTTGCCATTTTGATATGAATGGTATTTTTGAGAGGAAATCGACTTGAAAGTAGCTTAAATGTAGCAATAAATGAATATGAGCTAAAGTTAAGTATCCCATCCAGGGGCTCCACCCAGCCGCCATCTCTTGCAGTCATCTCAAGCCACTTCCACAGAGCTCTGTCCAGCCAGTTTCACACAGGGCCGCATAACAACCCAGGAATAACTGCTCTTGTATGTCTGTGCAAGTGCCTTTTCCCCTTTGTCATCCACTCCAAGCCATTTTGGAATAGCCTGCCTTTTTTCTTCCCTTCCCTTCCCTCCCCTCCCCTCCCCTCCTCTCCTCTCTTCTCCCCTCCTCTTCTCTCCTCTCCTCTGCCCTCCCTTCCCCTTCTCTCCTCTCATCTCCCCTCCCCTCTCCTCCTTTCCCCTCCCTTCCCCTCCCTTACCCTCCTCTCCTCTCCTCTCCTCCCCCCTCCCCTCCCTTCCCTTCCCTCCCCTCCCCT